>NC_034409.1:113599775-113899775 GCF_002078875.1 Numida meleagris | reverse complement strand
ACTGGGTATGCTGACAGCGACAGCCCTAAGATTTTGTTTCCAGCAGTTGTAATCCAGCACCCTGTAGGAACATCATAAGTATTAGTCTGACTGGGAAGTGTGTAAAATCACTAAAGGAGAAATTTACCATGAAAGAGAATGGAAAGAACAGAGGTATTCCTCCTCTGCTGGTTCACATCTCATCCCACATGAGATGTGCCTCCACCTGGCCTTTCTTGGTACCAGATTCTGGCCCCAAACAGATGAGAGTGACAATGCTGAGTCACATCATTTGAATTCTTCCATGCAGTGCTATCTCAGCCTTCTCTACAGTCCCTATCTAAATCTCTTGTGGATGTGCCTATTAATAATACGCTCTACACAGTCACAGTTATTTCATGCCATTTTATCAATACATTATATTATTTTGTTGTTTTCTGGGAAGATACCTCTTGTATTTGAAATCTTATTTCTTTTAACACATATTAGAGGATATTCTTGTTATGGAAAATTGGATGTAAAGTTGAAGAGTGTATGTTTACTTGGATATATAAACACGATGGCATGAAAAGAGAATCTAGTTTGAAGCTGTAAGAACCTGTGAAAAGATGTAGGTTTTTTTAGGGATTGAAGTGACAGAATGTACACTTCTGAGCAGATAGTTAATTAGTAAGTTAGGTAATCAGTAGATGCCTGGGAAAAAATATCTCCTTAGATTATAGTCATATGAAATACAATAAAAAGGTATAAACTTCAATTTCTATTTGCCAAAAAGATATGAGTATCTTGTAAAGGAACTGTTGCAAGCTATCAAGTACATCACATATGTATACGTATTTTTTTAAAAGCACAAAAGCTATGTATGCATCCATAGTAACTTCGCTTCAGTCCCTCTGGTAAATAATTAGCATTTTTAAGCTGATTAAATAAATATTTATATAACAGATTAGAAGTGGTTTCAAGGACTTCTTACAGGCTCTCTTTGTTGTAAATGGGGTGGAATGGCTCTGATCTAATCTCCTGGGTAAATAACACATTTTATAATTTCTAATTAAAAAGGAAGAAAAAATTATTTAAAACAAATATTTAAATACCATGAAGGATTTGTTTCAAAAAGTGACAAAAGCCATCAGACTTAAAAACCAGAAAGCTATTCCATTTTTTATTTCTTTCTTATTGCTGAAACTAAATAAATGCCAGTTACTGGAGTTTCCCTTCACAGCTTGTCCAGTGGGGCTAAAAAATGAGGTCTGGCCTTCAAACTTATGTGGACCAGTTTACAAAAACTACTGTAGCCTGACACTGAATTAACTTCAAGTAGATGTTCTGGAAGATTTGCCTTCTAATCTGCTCTGTGGAACAGCAGAATCTGGAGCACAAATGGTAGTGTTATATACCTTTATTTTAATGTAGAAAGCAATTATTAGCTATGTTTTCTGAAAGATTCTGCTCAATGATAATTAATTTATACAATGGTTCATCCCTATATTGGTCTTCATAATAAGATATCCACTCAAAAACAGCGTAATGGAATATGTTATTCCTCCTGACTCCTACTTACAGGTGACTTAACCGCAGAACGGAGAGATCTTCACTCTCTTCCCACAACTATAAATATATTTACAGTGAGTGTGTATCTCCCTTTGTTCAGTTGGAAAAATATTTCTGGAGAAGTATTTTCATTGCTGAGATCCTTACTGGCTTAAAATGCTTTGTAAGTTGTGGCCACTGTAGAAAATGTATTGTGAAACTGTGGAGTAGAAGAGTAAATCTCCTCTATTAGGTATAATAAGGACATACCATAAAAGTAGCCCTGACAAGACCAAAAGAGACTTAGTGCCTGCTTCAGATAGCTTTTAGAAGATGCCACTAAGTCGAAATAAAGGACGTTCCTGTATGTATAAAAACAGGACAAACCTAGCTGTCAAGTCTAGTCTTCTCTATCAGTATCTAATGCAGTATTTTTTTCAAGTTTAAATCATTTTTTGGCTGTTGTTTTTTGGAGAAAGTTGTTAGAACTCCCCATCAATTTTCAGCCTTTAGTTAAGCATTAAAGTCTTCTCTTGTTTGTGTGTATTGATCTTAGCTTCATTTACTGACAGTGCATCTCAAAGCTGCGGGCCAGAACTCTTTATTAGGACAGACCAGCTTAGAGAAAAGGCAGTGATTATTCACAAGGCTGGATGAAAGAAAGATCCATTCCCAGTCCATCTTATTCCTGAAATTTTCTTTTCTATATAATCCAGTATAAACTTTTTATCCTATCTTTTATCCAACTAAAAAGAAATCCATTTATTGACCAATAATTTTCTTTGTGGCATTATATTAAAAGTTTACACGTAAATGCTAATGCCTGGATTGATTAGATCTTTTTTATTTCAAATTTCTAGAAAACTAGATATCTTACCTGGATAGCGTTGCACAATGCATAGGTGATAGACTCACGCTATTCAGCTCGCTTTTCATATGCCTCCATGAGTTTTAGTTTTCTCTGCTAAAAAAATATTACAGAATCCTACATACTGTAGAAATCAGAGAAAAGAGTAGGTACAGAGTTCTCACTTTTTCCTCATTTCTAAAGTATAGATACTACAAATCTAATTTTTTGCCAAGAAGTACAGTTATCTTGGCTGTACCTGATAAAGGTATTAATAGTTCTTACTAGTCAATCCAAATTTTATATGTAGCTTTTTAGACTTCCAGGATAGAAATCTCCAAATTGATTTTTACTTCAGTCCTGGATTTACTAATTCAATTTTTTAAATGTCTTTTCCATTACCTTTTGGGATAGTAAACTAGTTACCTTCATTCATTATATCAGAAAAAGGGGCTAAGCTTAGACTTTCATTTGGGTTCATGACAATTTTGCCTTTAACCTTTGCTCTATCTTTGCTGTGTAATAGGGGCGGGAGCACGGGTGCAGTGTCTTTTCTTTTTCCTTTTTCCCACTCCTTAGACAGATTTTTGGTTTTCTTATATTTGAGGAAGATATTTACCCAATAAACCTACTACTCTTCCCAAAACTTTTTACACGTAAGTTTTCACAAGTCTTCCTTACATTGTTTGTCTTGAAACTACCAAATTTAACAGTAACTTGATCTGTCCTTTGACCCTGCTGCCAACAGGTTCATCAATACTATAAAACTCTTAATACAATTTGTTTGCTACAAACAGTCAGGCAAACTTGCTCAGGAACCAAATAGAAGAGCCCTTGGTTACCCAGAGTAAAAATCATGCCAAATATCCTTCCAACAATGTGAGAGTAAGATATGAGTAATAGAGCACCACAGGCAATGTTTAATTAACTACTGCAGATGACTCACTGTGTTCCCTGACTTTTCACATTCACTGCAAAAGAGGACAGAAGGTTGTTAATTCTAATGAGTTTCACACATCTGGGAGTATTTCTTAAACATTCATAAAGAAATATTTTTGGACAATTTTACCATCTTTTTAGGAAAAAGATGCCCAATCCTCACAATTTCAAAAATCATTTGGAAAACACTAGTAACAAACTGAAGTTTTAGAAACCTGAAATATTTCCCTGTTTAATAACAAATGTCTTGTGAATTTGACAAGAGGGTCCTGATTTCTAGTTTTGAGCACTTCAGACTGTAGATCACTTATGACTACAGATCTCATACAACTTCCACTTTGCCAAGCAGCATTTACCTTGCAAGCACATTTTTAATGAGTTTTTAGGCAGACAAGCTGCTTGTGTATTTACAGTCAAATAAAAAGGCCATGGTATAGTCTGTCTCCAAATAGACAGCAAGCAGTCTGGAACAGCATAGAGAATCTTTGACATTCTCCTTGTTTGTAGGACCTGAAATTATACTATATCAATATTTGAAAATTTTCTTATCTGGGGGAAAAATTAATGTTCATTCAAAAGTATATAGAAAGTAGCTGTGTATGTACTTCAGCTCAGTAGTACAATATCATTAATAGGTTATTTTGTTGGTTTTTTTTAATTTACCACTGGAGAAAGAAAAATGATCACCCACTACTTACACTCTAAATGTTTCATAGACGGTATTCTGAACTCTGCTGTTTTCTTCTCATTTCATTATCAGCAGACTTCATCAGGTCTATGAAATAAGGAAGGTGTTTCTTCTACATTTTCATTCCAATCACTGACCTAATTTAACTGCAGTCTTCAGCTTTTGTCTGAGAAAACTGAACTGGATGTGAATCAGCACATATTCTTCTCAAAGTCTGCATCACTCTCTTGCGTGAAACATCATACAATGAAAGCTAATGCATTAACTGAAGGAAGAAAAGAGCAACATGAATAATATTTGGCAATGTGTTTTTCATGGATTTGTAAGAACTGTCAACAACATACAAAAAAAAAAAAAAAGCAAATGAAGCATGAAAGCATGAGATGTATTGTGTACCAAGACTCAGCTAAGTCACAGAATGAAACAAAGATTCATTATAACTGGTGATACATGAGGAAAGGAGATTCTCTAGGTCAACTAAGATGAAATCTATTATTACATCTTGCACTTTGTCTCTGACACAACAGTCAGTGTATTTTTGTTGCTGTTGTTCTATCCAACAAGCTTTTTTGAGCTTATGATTTATCCTTCCTGGTAGTCATTGTATAAGAATACAATGTTTATCTAGTCACACTATTTGATTCTGTTGAAAACTGAGTATTTTAAGAAGGTTCCTGATTTGGATTAACACACAAAGAATTTCCAAACAATGAAACTATCCCTTTGTTGTTGTTTTTTCCCTGAGGTATTCCTCTGTAGAGAAGCTACCAAGATGCTATTTCATGCAACCATTATCAGCACTAGTGGCTTTCAAGACAAGTTTTGAGGCCAGACCACTCAAGGAATTTGCTTGAAGTTACAATTGGATTTGATGAATTTCTGAATATTCTTTTACTTCACATATCTCTATAATGCCATGGAGACTTTTTTTCCTTATAGAGATATTCCTTTATAATCTTGAGTTTTCTGTATAAGTTCATTAGTGTGATCTGAAATCAGATGATCTTGTTATTTGTCTGGAAGCTTTCCTGTTTGTTTTTTTTTTTGTTTGCCTGTTTTGGTTTAATTTTTATTTTTGTAAGTTGTCATTGTGCATATTTACTAAGGAAAACAATGTCAACTTATAAAGTCTCAACGGTTAAAATTTTGTCAGCATTAGGTTGAAAGATGATAGGTGTTCTCTAGAAAACATAAAGTGTGCCTATTGTGGTTATTTAAGTTTTATATTGACCAAATAATCACAGCCAAAGAAATACCAATTCAGTAATTTCATTTTAAATAAATGTTAACTCTTTACTGCTTCACTTGCAAAATCTCTGCACAGGTCATTCATCTCTGTCTTGGTACGCTGAGGGAAGCACCTTTCAGTTATCTAATTTCCTACTTAGCTTAATATTATACCCACAAATTAAAAGTAATTTGTGTGTTCTTTATGACTGTTTGTTGTCTTTCCATACAGAAGGAAGTCTATTTCTTTTTATTAAGTGTACCAATGACATGCAAATGACCGCAGTGGTCTAACACAATCAGGAAATCTAAAGTGAAGGTGCCTAACATGTCCTTGCCACCTGCCACTGTATTAAACTAAATAAAAAGAAGACAAGAAGCAGGCACCATGGTGAGGATTATGGATGAAGTGTCAGGCATTATTTTAAATCTTCTTACCTTCTGTCAACTTAAATCACATTCTCGAAATCTGCTTGGCAGAGAGCAAGGAGGTGGCTCTGTGAAATGCTTAAATTAAAATTTTTCTTTTGTCCTGTGAAATGGTCTCACTCGTGACACGTATCCAGAGTAATACCTGGTAAATGTGCTAGCACATATAAGATTTTATCACTTCTGCTGCTATCAGTCCAGCAGAGCCGGGTACAGCTGAGTGCAAGTGGAGGCTTCTCCATAGAAATAGCTTAGGTAATGCTGCCAGCAGTCCAAGGTAATCTGAGGCAATGACTCAATTTACTAATGTCCTCGGGTCACCCAGGTGCTGCATCTGACATAAAATGATGGCAATGTGACTACACAGCTGTAACCAAGGGAATAGGAATATCAGCAGGGTTGCAAAAATGTACACAGTAGTATGATCTAACCTGGAGAACATTTGCTACAAAGAACAAAGAATGAGGCAGGAGAGGATTGACTCTGATACCTCATGTTGGATGGACGGAGAAAAACAAAGTACCATTTTGTCAGCATGCTCTGTCCATCACTGGATCCCTCAGTCTCAAATTCACTGCCACCTGCCAAAACACAGACGTACAGTGTGCCCTCATGGAGGAATTTGAGACTGCTTAAGTGAAGTTACTCTCAGGATGCAAACTGCCAAGACATTGCTCATCTTTGAGGTACACAGTTACCTAGAGACGTTCATTGCTCTTCCTAAGGGTTTATGTTCTCTGCACTATTCAGGGAGAAAACCTCATATTTAAGGAAGCGAATCACAGAAAATAGTACACAAAGTAATGAACATCTGAGCCAGAGGATACGAAACGATGAGAACAAACACATATAATAAAGTGTACCTTTCTCTCTGAATTAGACATTTCCCTGCAGGCCAGCATAGGTTGTCTGTACCCAACCGAAGTGCAGCCCCTGAGTTCAGTGTCTGTGAAAACTCCATCACAGACTGGTTCAAGGGCTGTGGAGGTTTTGTGCTGATCATTCTCCTGCCTGGGGCAAGGGGACTGATTTAATCATTGTTAGGTATGGATTTTTGAGGTAGGATCTTAAATCTCTTCCATCAAAGCTGTTCCACTTCACATACAGTAATTAAATATTCAGTAGTCCAAAGAGAGTATACAGATAATGACTTTGTAGCCTATGGGTGAGGAGCTTGTTTATGAAGAGGATGTCTGAATTCATATACCTTCTCCACATAATACTCTATTCCAATCCCACTTTGCTCAAAGTTAGCAGGTTCACTCTCTCCGGCCAATTAATTATTGTTTTTTCGCAGATAAATTCAGACAGATAAAAGCATTAGATCCCAGAATATCTCACACCCTACATTTAGAGCCCCATAGGGTTAGCTTAGGGTCCAAATCTCCCTCCTTTGACTCAGACAGATAGGGAAACTAATCCAGATCACCTATATTTTTGTTATTATAAGTTCATGAATATCTTCAGAGTTGATCAGCTGTTGAGCATTTGCATTTTAGCTTACAATGCTTTAAAGGACAATTAGGAAGTGGACAATGTATTTTATTGTTATGTGTCATGAAATTTTGGCCACCACATCTTCAAACTGTCCCGAACTCTCTGTAGATGTAACTATGTGAGGACTATTGTGCTATTCTTCCAGCACTGTGCTTTATTCTGTCAAAATGACTATTCATATTACTTTATCAGTGATAATGACTAAATTATAATTAATTTAGTGTTTCTTTTGTTTTATGGATGATTTTTTTTTTGCAGTATCCTTTGTTTTGTTCATGCTTTTTTTCATGTGAAAATATGGGCTATTCAAAAGCAAATAAATTCCTAATATTAATGGCAAATTTTAGCTCTGTAAAACAAGATGATATATACCACTGGGTTTTGGTATTGTTTTATTTTGTGGGTTTTTTAATTTGTTTTTGTTTTAGAAGAAGGGGGGTCAGTTTTACTTCTATTTAGAGCTTAAAAAGCGTAGATACAATTTCTTTAATGACTGACACCAAATTATTTCTGTTTCCAGAAGTCCCTCATGACTTCATTGTACAACTATGCAGCATGTCTGAATGGGACAAATTGTAAGCTTAATACTAAGGAAGAGGCACTTAAGCATGCAAAAATTTCATTTGGAGGTGAGGATCCAGAAAAGAGAGATTTTTTGCCTCTTGAGAAGTACCTCTGAGAATCTGTCTCAAACAGGAATTATTTCTTACAGATGATATTAAAGGTTAGTTTCTCCCTAGTGTTCCTAGTCTTTGTTCAAACTACTTTATTTTGCTTTCCTCCATTTAATTTATTTACTGTTTTGATGAAGTAGAGGGTTTTCTTAAAATCCTAGCAAATGCACCTGTTTATTAATTTGCAACCTTGCAGTTGAGAAAAAATGATGTAGTTGTTCAGGTTTTAAAAGAAAAACTCGATCAAATGTTTCACATCCATTAATAAAACACTTTTTCCTGCTCTCCCCTTGCTTGACAAATGTGCCTTTTTTCCCTTTAATACCTCAGAGTCTCTTTGTGGTTCTTTTTTATGGATAGGAGCTAAGAGGGATGATTTTATTGTTATTTTTTTCCCATTCGTGAACGTCCTGAAAGATTAAAGGGCAAAAAATAGGCATAACAAGAACAAACACTTTATAACTGTGTCAGGAGTAATCATACAAACAAAGGCAAGAACTGATAAATTAAAGTGGGTGAAGATGAGTACATAAGAATTTGTAATTTACTGTGAGTCAGATACATATTTTAATGTGATTTTCTTTGTTATTAGGCTAAGATACCAGGGAAAACACAACAATCATAACTTATTAAAGCTTATCTTGACACATGGCATAGGCATTAAAAAGACAATCACGTAGACTTTAAGCATAGGCTTCTGACTTAGTAACTGTTTTCAGAAAAATCCTTATTTTTTACCTTTCTTAGCCTCTTGTTCTCTTGGATAGTACTGTATTAACATTAATGATGACTACTGTAATGGTCTCACAAGTAGAGAAATGAAAATCAAGTAAAGTTTGCATTCAGACTTATGTTTCTTGCAGTAGGTTTTGCATATCTTACATATACAGCCTTGTAAACATGCTCTGCCTTAGCTCTGTGCTATCAAGCAAACTCAGATCTGACAGTTACGTAGGATGAATAAGGCAGACAGATTTCACCAATGCATAACACAAGCACAACATCCTTCAGCCAGAGCTTTCTGGAATCTATTGCATGTAGAGTATATACCATATCTTGCAAATAAATAATTTATTGTAGCAAAGATACAAAAAGTTTATGGAAGGAAAGATTAAGTCCAAAAAAATAATAGAACAGGCTCTGATTTGAGTAAATGCAGCACCAGCTGAAAGCACTCTAAACATGAAATGACCATTTGGTGAATAAGTGAATAATAAAAATAGCTCTAAAGTAGATCTGAGTAACATTATGTATTGACACCCAATTGCAGTCAGTGGCAAAATTATTTCTAAAATGCATGTGCACATACAATTCAATGACTTTTTTTCTTAGTCTTCATGGCACACAGTCTCAACATCCACATTTGCTCTGTGTACGATGGTTCTTGCTTCAGCTGTAATGAATGCATCTCCCAGGAGCACTGGATTCTGACAATTAATGTGGTCAGAGTGAAATTTCATGAGATTTTAAAAGTAATTCCAAAGAGGTTATTATGAGAAGTGTGTTCTTTCTCAATGGGATTATTTTTTATATAACATGGATCTGTCCACTGTTTCCCTGCTCTTAATCCATACCTGCCAATGTCATCTGCTCATCAGTTAGAAAAATTCCATTCTGGTAACAGAAGGAGAGTAATTCTCACACTACCAAAAAAATAGAACTTAAGTCAGCATCCTCACAAGCAGTATAAACATGGCCATAAGTTTCTCCTGTGATCACTCCTGTGTTCACATGAATGAACAGAACATTGTTTCTGTAGCATCTTTAATTCAGTGTTTCAAAGTAATTTTGCAGCAATTGCCAAATTATAGCTCATATGTGACCTAAGCAATTACCAGTAATCCCTTTTAGCAGAACAGAAAACTTCATGTTTAAAGTTTGCTTAAAATGTTCTCTCTTAAAATGTAATCATTTATCCACTTTTATTAAGAACATAATTACTTGTATAATTTAAAATTTCAGGATTATTAGTTTAATAGTAAAAGCATACAACAACTTTAAGAAGAATTTAAGTTGTTATCATCACTTAAAACATGAACATCCTAAAATTCCAAAATGTTAAATTACCCTCAACATAGAGCTGTATCACTTTTTATTAGAATTTATTTTTTTTCAGTAGCAACAAAGAACCCAAACCTCAACCGAGGAATGTAGAAAGCAGAACTAAAGCCAGGCTTTATTTAATGTTACTAAATTAGCATATATCTAAAAATAGTTACCTCCAGTGGCCAAGTGTATTTGATGATATCTATTTTGTACATGTATTCCTTTAAAAAGCCAACAGCCTAAGCTACACTTTGCAGTTGACATTTGGTTTTCATTGAGAGATAAACACCACAATAAGTATTCCTATGCCTCTTAGACACTATAATACTCTAGGCATGACCCTTACTAGAAAATGTGATATACATTCACTAGAGCATAATGATAAAACTTTGATGAGAACCTAATTTCAGAAAAGCAAGTAATATCATGATAGACTATCACCATAAACTGCATCACCACCCGGATTAAAATGCTATGGTCTTGATTTGGGAGAAATGCAGGGAGGATTATGAGCAGCCTCATTACTCAGAGTTTGGAATGAAAAGTTGTCGTCAGTATGATATTATACCAAGCGTTAAGTTTCTGAAACTTCTGCTTTTATTGGCTTACTTCGTCACAATTTTTAAAAGATCTGTGTGGAAATTGCCAAGAGTTTTAACAGAGTAGTCCTTTTCCTGCTTGTCGAACACCTAATACCTCCATTAAACTATCTATAACCATGTTAGAAACAAATTGAAGTATAAAATGTAGCAAGATTGATTTTTAACCCACCTTACTGCATATGCAGCTGTTGAAGGACATAATTCCACAGACTATACCAGTGTTGCACACTGTTTCTACATATTGCATTAGTAGCAGATTATGTGAAATGGAATAACATGGATTCTGAAATGGACCAATGTCTCTGGTATTTAGCAAAGTGGGTGTTGTTATTTTCATGGTAATACTTTGGAAACACAGTGAATTGCCTAAATACAGGTTTTACTGTATTTCTACAACTTCAGAAATGTTCTTGGGCCACATTCCGGAGTAACCTACTTCTACTTTGGGAATACCTCCAGTGTATTGTGTTTCTTGGGATGTTTTCCAGCATGTATTTACAACATGGAATTTCCTGTTGCTCTGTAAAATCTCCAAATGTCCTCGCAGTGATGTCATCCAGTACAGATCTTCAGAATCTTTCCTAGAAACACTGTGATATTGTCTACAGCACTGTCTGATCTTTCAGCAGCTGGAACTCAGATGAATTGAGGCTGCATGCCATGACTGAATGGAACTGACATGGGGAACATTTCCAACAGTGGTGGCTATATATCAGCATATTTTCCTTTGGCTTATTTGAAAACCAGGCTAAATATATGTAGATGGTATATATACATAACCTAGTAGATAATCATAGAATTGTACAGTTTGGAAAAGACCCTTAGGATCATCAAGTGTATCTTGCCTGTAACTGAATTAAATATAAGTGATACACAGAATGGAATGGAATGGAATGGAATGGAATGGAATGGAATGGAATGGAATGGAATGGAATGGAATGGAATGGAATGGAATGGAATAGAATAGGTTTCACTGGAAGGGACCTTAAAAGATCTTAGAACTCAACTGCCTGGCCACTTGAGGGCTATCCAAAAGTTGCAACAATTCAAGAAATCTATTACCCAAGTGGCCCAGTGCCTCTTAAGAACTGACAGTCATGGGGCAACAACCACCACACTAGGAAGCATGTTCCAGTGTTTGACCATCCTCATGGTAAAGAAATTTTTCACAATGCCCAGTCTGACCCTTCCCTGTCAGATTTGTGCCACTTCCATATGTCCTGTCATAGGTGACAAGGCTCAGAGCCTGGCACCTCCCTCTGCTTCCCCTCCTCGGGGAGCTGCAGAGAGCAGTGGGGCCTCCTCCAGACTGGACAGCCCAATGCCCTCAGCTTCCCCTCACAGGACATGCCGTCAGCCCTATTACCAGCTTTGGTGCTCTCCTCTGGACACTTTGAAGGACCTTAACATCCTTTTTACATGGTGGACACCAGAACTGCACATAATATTCAAAGTGAGGCTATACTAACACTAAATATAGCAGAAGAATCATCTCTTTAGGCTGGCTGGCTATGTATATATGTAAAATGCAGTTCAGATTCAGTGGCTGTGACCTTCCATTTACATTCTATAAAACCAGAATTAGGCCTCAAGAATTCCAAATGGTAAGGGCAAAGCTTAGATAGAGGTAATATTTCTAGTTTTGCCAGGAATAACAGGAATGTCTGTTAAATTTGTTAGCTCCTGAAAAACATTACCATAATGTGTATCAGAAGTTCACTAGCCACCATGTTATCTCATGCTTTTCTTCTTCATTTCAGACAAAAATTGGTTGGTTTGTTTATTTTCATAGACCTATACACCAAGTTGGCTTTTATTGTCTTATCCTTTTAAAAATAAAAATAGCATGCTTCTGACTGGTATTTACAATGACAATCTAGAGTCAGTAAGTTATCACATTAGATTTAGTTTGATAGGTAACAGCTTATAGCAAAGCACTGGTAAATGCAATAGGTTGTGGAAGAGAAAACAGAAGTTGACATGGGAAGAGTATCAGGTATGATTTAATGGCTATAAAAATAATAGTATTATTTCCTTCTCTGTTGGAGTCTAGAGTTCATTCTGCATGTCTTCAAGAAGCACAAAAATAGAATACACAAAAATTCCTGGGGTTATGATAAAATTCACAACTCTATCGACAATTTTAACTGGTAGCAATACTAATATTTCCAGTTTCATGGCGGGCAATGTCTGCTTGCCCAACTTGTTAGTCACATGAAATCCTTTAAAATAAGTGTCCTGGAGAACTGAGAATTTCATTAAACCAAACCGTATATTTTAAATAACATTCCCATGGCTTCTGCAGGACTCTGTTACACTTTGATGAAAACGCAGCTTTTGCTCCAGCTAACAAAATTTTCTTCTAATCATTCTTTGTTGTTTGTTGCAATACTTTAAAACTACTTTGTAATTTGAAATGATGTATTTGTAGTGATTGAAGTAACATTTTCTTCTGCCTTTTATTCTCTGAACAGTTTGCAGTTTTATGAAACTGATACTTGACTTATTCACAAGTTAGAGTTCTTCTTTTACTCTTAATTTTATCCAAGTCATTAGTTCTCAGAATTAAGCAATATTAACTATCACAAATAGTAAGCAATGTTTTTGTGCATTGACTAAATTATAACATCTCACTATTAAATAAATGAGAGCATTTAAAATAATTGAGTGGCCTACTGGATGGCAACATTTCAAAATCCATTTGTTTGTTCAGGCCTAGGTGGTCAATTAAGATATTTTACCTGTTAATAAAATGCAACAACGCTATATTAAAAACAAGTTTCTTGCTAAACACACCTGCAAATTATTTATTCATTTCCTCATTTTTTATTTTTACCACAGGACAGATGTTATATACCCAATTCAAATGACATTTTGCTTTTTATATCACGTATTTCCTCAGTTGCTATCAGATTGATGATTTCCCCAAAGATTTATGAGAATGAAATAGAATAAGTGGCATTAGCTTCTCAACAGTTCACAAAAGAATAATCTTTCTGTGGGTGCCTAACAGTTTTGTCCAAAAATTCCATGCTACTCCTAGCCCTTTTCGTGTTGATATCCTCTTTGGATTGCCTGATTCTCTGCATCAGCAGTCTGTTCAACATGAAGATGACTATTTCTACAGCTGTTTATCTAACAAGGATTGTATTTCCAGTTCTAGATACATTTTGGCATTGTGCCTGATGATGCCTAGATGTGTTAGTCTAAGTCTCAGAATCTCCCGTGATAATTCCAGCGAGCAGAATTTAAGAAGACAATTAAGAGAATTTGTTGTTTATAGGTAAACGGGAAAGGAATTTATTTGCTTCATCTCACTTGCCAGCTGGTGACAGTGAGAGGTAAATTGACTCTTATGTCTCCAAAATTGAAAGTGGGTGAAAACAATGTTTGCTTTATTGCCATTAGTAGTTTCCTGAGGCCTATTCCCATTGTGTGTCTTAGTTGGATCAGGAATACTCTTTGAAAGAGTTCCTCCAGTGCTCTCTATTTGTTATGCTTTGGCTGACATCACAAAGGTGGCTTAGAGTACTCAACCTGAATTCCTTTTCAATATAACTGAGCTGAAATATATTCCTCAGAAAGTCACTTCATCTACCTCAAAGGTGAGTGGAGGGTAAGTCCATAGGCAGGAGTTAGCCCCAAACCCCTTGCTTTCCCTGCCTGAAATGTGCATACTGTGTGGCAGAGTGCTCTGCATCAGGTGGTTTGCTCCCCAGGCCTGTTCACATTGTTACTCCTGACTAGGGAGCATAGTGGTAACCTCTCCTTTGCCTTCTTTGAATTTACGAAATAAGTTACTTTTTTTTTTAATGGATATGAAATTTTGTTCTCTAGCACGGACTCTGGAAAACATCAATGTCAATCATTCTGCACTAATATAAATGGAATTAAATGCAAATGTGTGCCCATAAAATTAGCAAGACTGCATGTTGTCTTAACATCTGTTGGAACTATTATTTTTTAAAGATCAGGATTATATCTGCTATATACACTTGTTACTTTTCACTTAAGTGAATAAAGTTAGACAAATTTATTTGAAGAAGAGCCATTATTACCACTTCTACAGGTTGCACTATACCAGTTAAGATTATCTTACAATTTACTTTTTTTAGAAAAAAAAGTATTAAGCAGTACTATTAATAATAGTACTATTAAGTACTATTAAGCAACAGAAACATACAGACCTCATTTAAATGGGTACAGTCTCACGGGACCACTTTTGGTGCAGGTGTTATTAAATGTCAGACGAAATAGTTTTTTCATAGGGAGAGTAGACCCCATCAGCTCTCATATTACATTCTTAAAAGTACTTGCATGCTCTTGTAAGATGATGAATGCAGTAATTATGGGAAAGAGGCATGAAGTGTGCTGCAGAAGACCTAGTTGGTACTCTATATGAAAGATAATAACAATCTCCTGTTGCTTGGATATTTTTTTTTTCATTTTGGGGGATGGTTGGACTAAGACTTCTTTGAGCTTGTTGTCATGCTAATATTGGAGTAATTGTAACTGAAACATTGTGGTTCAGTTCCAAAAATCAAATGTAATTCCAGGTGAAAGCATATGGACTGCCTTCCCTGTTCTGTTATTACTTTAAACAAACTTGGGAAACTAATAGTCTCCAGAGGATAATTCATTCAAACTAAAGGAAATAACTAAAGCGGGAAGAATTAATCACTTTTTGAGGATGCCTCTCTGTTCTAGGTGAAAGGGATGAATAAATTGCAATATATGCCAAATAGTTAGATGACCACTGTTGTTCAGCCTGGAGAAGAGGAGGCTCCAGAGAGACCTTATAGCATCCTTTAAACTAAAAGAGGGGAGATGTAAATTAGATATAAAGAAGAAATTCTTCACTACAAGAGTGGTGAGGCATGGCACAGGCTGCCCAGAGAAGCTGCTGATGTCCCATTTCTGGAAGTGTTCAAGGCCAGGTTGGATGAATCTTTGAGCAACCTGGTCTAGTGGAAGGTGTCTCTGCTCTTGGCAGGGGGAATGGGCACAAACTGGAACACAGGAAGTTCCATCTGAACATGAGGAAAAGCTTTTTTACTGTGAGGGTGACAGAACGCTGGAACAGGCTGCCCATTGCCCCTTGAGAGAGGTTGTGTAGTCTCCTTCTCCGGAGAGATTGAAAACTCAGCTGGACACCTTCCTGTGCAATCTTTTCTAGGGAACCTGCTTTTAGCAGAGGGTTGGACTAGATGATCTTCAGAGGTCCCTCCCAAGACCTATGATTTTGTGATTCTGTGATCTTTAAGGTCCTTTCCAATCCAAAGCACTTTATAACCCTAAGATTCAATGACCACTGTTCAATGAGAACATTCCAATTCTCAGTGTCTACTTAACATGTTTTTGTCAGATGATGAAATTACCTTAAGTTTTTTTTTTATTATTTTTGTCAGTACTATCTATGTTCTCTTTTCAAGACCTAATTCTTTCATCTTTTTCATTTATTAGGAATACATTTATACAATATCCCTACATTGACTTGAATGGGCATTTGATCAGATTTTTGTGCTCCAATCAATACAATTCATCACTAGCCACTGGCTTTTCTTCCCGGCTTCATCCTCATCATTTACTGCTAAAATGAGATGAAATCTTAGTAACCAAATATTATCAATGCTGTTTCATTGTCTGACTGAGCCACTTGGAAATGCTCACTTCCACAGAGCTGTCTGATGCTCACAAGAGACCAGAGTCAGTGAACAAATACCATCTTCTGGACCACTAGTGGGCCATCAAGTAGCAGTGGCTTTTACAGTAGTGTAATTTCCAGTGCATAATGTGGCCTACACTTCTATACTGATTTCCTTGCAGTACTGTAGGTACTGCTAATATAGTTAAAAGAAAGGTAGCTACTGCTGCCTTCAGAACCAGGAGGTTGTTATCAATATTTCTTTTATTTATAAAAAGTCAAATTTCCAGTGAAAAATATGCTGAATATCACTTATTCCTCTCTTTATTTTTACTTTCAAACACAAAAGAAAAATGTTAGGAAAGTAGTCCACTTGTAAATGCATACACATAGAAGTCATATCTGCGTACTCCACTTTTAGTATTCTAGTTAAGGTAGTCACAATACAATTATAATCTATTCTTAAATAATTTGTAAATGGATTTTCAAATTTTGTATCATGCAGGTATTTTTCTTCTCTGAAACCTGCTCTAGAACTCACCAGAAGTTTTGGTTTAACAACAGAAGAATATTTGATGGCAATCTCAGCTAAGTCTGAAATAATAGATCTTGATTTGCCTCAGATGCAGAACCAGCTTATGCCCAGCCACAGCTGTCCAGTGCTCTGAATTTTGGAAGGCATATTAGCTAGTGTTCAGTGCTGCTCCTGAACAGGTTAAATCTGTTTCTCTATGTTCCATTCAAGCTAGGCAGCATTTCCAGCACTAAAGCAAAGTGGTTTAAGGGCAGTTTGAGCTGTAACGGCAATAGACGAAAAGTAGTATTATGTAACTTCAGAGTATGATATGAAAAGTGATCTGAATTTTTCCATCATCTGTACAATCCCGACCCCATTATTATTTAAAAAAAAAATGCATGCACATCTGCATATTTATCTTATTAAGTATCCCAGTGTCCAAATATTACATCCAGAATGAACAAGCTTATATTTTTTCTTCAGCCTTCCGACCTCAGCTCTTCAGTCCTTTACACAATAATTTCTATATACCTGACACAGTGGAGCAGCAACTCCTGTTAGTTCCTGAAGTAATTATGATCTATTTAAGCCATCATCCTAATCCTGATAATCTTGCAAATTCAGTCAATAAACCCATCTCTGCTCTTTCAAATTTCTGCCCTAACACACAATTGTAGTGACCTTCCTTGGCCCTAATACCTACCAAATGCCAAATGCCACTGCTGATACTGACTTTTGTTCTAGCGATGTAGACCTAATAGGATCCATCAATGAACCACCATAGCCAGACTTGATGCTAATCCTAAACTAAAGACATTACCACAAATACATAATACTCTAAAACTCTGACTAACTCCAGCAGTAATAATGAATCTATTCCTCACCTTTGTTCAGTATTTCCAGTCACACTAAGACAACACTTGTTCTACCTGATGCTAGCTTATCCTCATACAGGAAAGCAATTAAACTAACCCCAGGTTAAATTCAGCTCCTGGTTTCTTAATTACTGACATTAATTCTGACTCATATGTAATCCTGCCTTAAACTAACTCAACCAGCAACCCTCCTTTTTGGTAAAAATGACGATTAATCTGCCTCAATAGAGACAGTAAGCCTGGCAAGATAATAAGATATAAAGATTTTGGGTTATTTTTCTGTTGATAATGTCAAATGCCAAAGTATCGCTTAGCATAATAGTGTACCAGCTGCATTTAACTCATATCTAATCACAAAATATTTTTATAAGGACCAGCTCTGTATGCCATACATAATTCATACTTAACATTAATTCTTCTACCTCCACTGCCCCAAACCATGATTGCAAGTCTAAATATAGCCTTAATACAGTAAATCACTCACACTTTATAGACTCAGAATCAATTATAATCTGTGTGCTCTCAGGTAAATCTGGTAGTAATAATCCAGGAGTTTATCTCATTCCTCTGCTTCTGTGGTCTTTAGTTCTAATCCTGGGTTAAAAATATTAAAATAAAAACTCACTGTATCCTACAGGATAAAGACCAGGCTTTCTTCCCCTTCTAGGGATGATCTAGGAATCCCAAACTCCCCAGGACTAACCATCCCTGCCCTGGGATTGCTCATCTTAGTTAGACATGCAGTGTTTGCAGGCAGAAGCACCAGCTTGTTACAAACCTGACTCCAGCCATGATGAAAAACACTGTAATTCATCCTTCTCCCAAATTCAACCTAAGCAATTTGACCATGTCAGCAACAACCTTTATTGATCTTGGCAGGACCAAAAAATACAGCTGGCTATGCCGTTTTAAATCTTACAGCAACCTTAACACAAGTAGCAAGTGTCTTCTGGCAGCTCCCTGCCTGACAAAATAGCTCAGACCATTTCAGAGCAGTCAGTCACGATGGTAACATGGGTGGCTTAGCATTCATTCTTGAGATAGTGACAGATTCCGCTGTATATTGTCATGGATAGATTAAGACTAGAGTTGTGGAACAGGGGAGCAACAAAGCACTGGGACATTATTGCCTTGTCTTGCAAGGCTAGGGCAGGACTTCTTCATGGGTGTATGTTTTAAGACACTATTAGGATTTGATAGGTGATGGCACTATAATTTCATTAGTTAAGACTAGAAGTAAGAGAATTAAAAGAAACAAGTGTTTCCTTAATATGCCAGGCCCACAGAGTCAGAATGTAATTATTTTTTTCCTGGAAATTTGAATGGCTTATTATTAATTCTGAGACAAACATTTTAATCATAGACTTATAGAATCATTAGGGCTGGAAAAGACCTCTAAGATTATCAAGTCCAACAACCAACCCATCACCACCATGCTCACTAAGCTTCTGAATTTGAGAAACAGTTCCTGTGGGAGCAGGTTTACTATTCAACCTGAGAGATTTTGGATCTATATGAAATAGACTTCTGGAATTAGGTGTTTAAAGGCAATGGGACTGAAGTTAAGATTAGGCCTGGAAATAGTTTTAAGGCTCAGGACAGCATGGGTTTGCCATATCACTTTACAAGGGATTGTGAAAGACTGGGAGACATGTACTAAGGTGAGGAGTTATAGCTGATTCAGGAACAATCCAGGATATATGGCCACTGGCATTTAACCCACAGTTAAGAGAAGGAACTGGGTTAGGACATAGAAAACAGTTCTGAGTTTGAAGATCTCTTTGCTTCTTAGCACAATATAGCCTTGGAGATCTGTTGAGTGGTTATGGAAAGAAGAGTGATGGCCTATTGTCCTTCAACAAATCTGTGTTTCCTTACTTAAGGCTAGATTTCAAGTTAGAATTAAAGTTAGCATTAAAATAGTCAAAATTTTTCAAGGCTGCAGAGTTATAATTTTGAGCGTAGCAAGGGCAAAGGTGTTTTGGCTAGTTTTGGGTCTCATAATTGTCTTTTTCTTGTGATGTTGAACTAGAGTCAGGTTTGGAGTTAAAGGGCCCATACAGAATAACAAGTGTTAGAGTTTTAGAACTATTGTTGAACTCTGTAAGAATACTCAAGTCTAATATAAGGAAAGATAACCTCTTTAAATTAGGCCTGTGTAGTTAAAGGGCTTTGGGGTGTTTGGGATTAAGTAGGAGCCTGGCTGGGGCTCTGGTGGTGAGGCAAAAAAGGTGGAAGGACTGGAATAACTGCTGGACCAAGAAGAGCCACTTGGTGGCAAGAGCTTCTGCTTTGAAACCATTAATATTGAATGGAACCTTTTCTTAACCAAGCCAAAACTTTGAATGGTTTACCTCTAAAGTAAACTTAATCTCTAGAGTGGCATCAGATAGCCAAAGAAAGTATTTCTCTTCCACAGATATCTACCTTTCACGGTCCCCTCCAATTCCTAACATTCTGTGATTCTGTGAAATCACTGAAAGCCATCTTCCCCATGCAGATACCTGAAGCTACCCAGTAGTATCATACTCCTATAGGACCACTCCTTACCCTAGCTCCTTAGTTGTTGCAGTTTACAGGGTAAAACTAATCCCTGTCCCCACAGTTGTGAGCACCAATCTTAATCATGATCTTTAACACAAAATCAGCCTGATGAAAATCTAGCATTAATAGTACTATCTCCAATTCTCTACCTATCCCCAGGCTTCGTGTTGGCCACAGCTCTCAGCTAGCCAGGAGGCAGTCATGCTGGTATTATATAATTAAATATTTTACCACAATCCAAAATGTACTTTCAGCTTTTCAGTTTCTGAAGGGAGATACATACCACTCATCAAGGCAGGAGTCAATCTTATTTAATAGAGGTAGCTTATTTAATGAATGAGGAGTACTTTCTAGACTGTCAAATCACAGTCTACCAAATGATCTCAGAACTGCAGTTAAATACCAGCTCCTCCTTGGTTGCTGTAGTTTTCTTTCTTGCAGAAGTTAAACAAATTCTTACTCCTTAGCAAGCCCCAGGCATTGCTAGTTAGTAAATTATTCAAACTTTCTTGCTGTTAGTTTTCCCCTTACTTATATCATTTTGTCTGAATATTTATATATATAGCTGTACACACAGCAATCTAATCACAAAGCTGAAGCAAAAAAAAGCAAAAAAAAACTTATCATTTTTCTATTTGACACAATAAAAAATGCACCCCTACACAACTTGCCAATTGGCACGTGATTATATGTTTATAGCAGTTCATCATCTGAACCATCACTGACTGGTAGCCACATAAACTAGTTAGCTTGACAGTTAGGACCTTCGCATATTAAGGCTCAGATCCTCTCAAACTCTACTGTCATAAATGGTAAAGCAAATTCTGCTTCTAATTCAAACCTTGCCCATCTCAGCAATAAGACCTTGTCTTTTCTCAATACATGCTCACCTGCTTGTCAAAATAGAAAAGAACATTCATATATGTGAAAGACAACGACTGGTTTAAGATGTGCAGTTGTTTCTGGGATGGGATTAGGCTAGGTTTAAATTTTTAGGGTGATTAGGTCACTAGGTTATGTTAAATATTGAAGTAGGATTTCTGGTTTGAATATAACCTAGAGAAAATAAAAATAATTAGTAAACTGGATTATACAAAGCTGAGGCAAAGTCTCTGGCTCAGAAGAATTAGTTTATTGCTGTCTCTGGACCAGGAGCAGACCCCTTGTCATCAAAGCATATGGGTTGGGATTTGAGGCAGTAATGTCTAAAGAAATAGATTAACTGCTTAAAGTATCTTATATCCTTACGGCTAAAATGATGAAAACTACAAATAATCTTAATGTTATCTCTAGTAGTTTCTGGACAGGGAGTATGGCTTAGCTTCAGTTTAAAGTTCAGGACAGAAAAGACTGAATACCTAGGATTATTGCTGTGGTCAGAAAAAGGCTTACATTTAGTAAAAAGAAATGTAATGATATCTTACCTAAAGCCAGAGAGAAAAAGGTTTTGCGTCTTGACAGGAGAATGTAGAAGACTTACAGATTTGAGCTGAGCTGTATTGGTGTGGTGTGTGGTTTGAAGGGCATTTGTGAGCCAGAAAGTGTTCCTGGGGTACAAGTAAACAAAGGATGGTATTTGGCATCCAGATTTGGGTTGCAGTTCAGGAGCTTCAGTTTCTTCAGTATCCTCCTAAATTTATAAGGATAGGAATCTGGTTGTTAGCAGGAGTTGAGATCATGGTTTACAGTTCTGGCTTATATTGCTGCAAATGGACATGTATATACATGTGAAGATGCAGTTAAAAAGGTGCCACTTTTAGCCATAGCTAGACTTCTGTTCATTGCAGAACAGAACAGAACAGCACAGTTCAACAACCAGTGAACACAAGCAGAGCTTCCATTCTATGCTGAACATTACATTCTCCTGAGACAGGTTTCTTTCCTTTCTTCTAATGCAACATTGCCTTTAGCCTTAGCTTAAACTAGTGACAGCTTGTAAAACTGTGTTCACTCCAGCTCAGGGAGCTCAGAGGGGCACTTGCCTTATGCAGTATATTCACAGATCCCCACATTGGTGTCTAAGCCCTGCAGTGTATTGCTCTGCTCAAACAGCACCAGCTCACAGGAGGAAGGAAGGGAGCAGAATACAAAGCCTTGCTAAAGAGGCCCAGCTGCAACTGTATCTAAAAACATTGTGGAAACAGCATCAAATCATATTTCCTTTCAGTCTGCATATGTCATCCAAGAGGGAAAGAATATAAAAATTCCACTTTCTACAATGGTAAATTCATTGACTTGCTTTTGTTTCCTTTGTTTGGTACCAAGTAAATGAATATATTCAGAAAAGGGGAGCATTTTGGTTAATTATTTCACTAGTTCATCAACTTTTGCTCTCCAAGATATAAAATATAAAGAAGAGTAAAATAAGAGCTTTAAAATAATTAGTTCAGGACTATTTTTTCTAGCAAAAATAGGAGTCAGATAGAAACAAGTAATTACTGCACTGGTTACATTTTTCTTTCTTGTTAACATATAAAAAATTATGAGAAATGAAGATAATTTTAGGATAATTACTACATTGATTCAATTTTTCTTGTCCTTTGTATTTAAAAAGAGCATGACAGATAAGTTGCTACAATAATCAGTTTTAAGTGAATTCTGTAATTCTGTGCTGGTAAATGAGGTCAGACTAATGGTCTTCATGACTGAAGTTTTCTGAAGTAGTGCTAGCTGTCAAATTGGACCTATTATTTCCCCTACAGAAAAATGTGTTCTTTTTTTTTCTTTTGGTGTAAAATTCAAATTGTTCATTTAGTATTGCCTCTTTGGAAATGTCACCATGACTTCCTAGAAGAATTTAGTTGCCTTTTTACCACATTGTCTTGTCAGCTGGGGCCAGTGCTCTGGCTTTCATGAGCGGTTGCCCCACCACCACATCCTGAGCCCTGAATATATCAGTCAGGGAAGGAAATGGCCACATGGAACACCCAAGTAACACCTTCCACAAGTCTGTCCTGAAAATTTCTGATCTAATTTCTTTTATTTTTAGGTGCACTTTGCTATTCTGAAAGCCAGACAAAAGCTTGCTTTGAAGTGTTCTGTACTCTTGTAGCTCTCATAAGCGTGCTCTCACAAGTGGCCTAACTCCCAGAGGAAGCATACAACAGCAATGATTTCTAGTGTTCCTAGAATCTGAATGACAGACACAGAGAAATGGGACTTTGCTGACAAATTCCCATTTAGTCCTGGTGCATTAACTATTTCAGCTTTGTAGGCTTTTAATATTTTGAGGAAAGATACTCTCAAAGCTGCTGATCTGACCTATAGTTTGGCTCATTCATGTCTCCACACTGTGTAGCATTTAGTAATGAAAAAAGCCATGGCCATAAGAATGTAACAGTGGTTTATTTAAACATACCAATGTTTAACATTACCAATTTTCTTATTATTCTCATACTAAACAAAAAGATGCTTAATTTAATCTGATGATACATATGATATTTAGTAAGGAAAACTCTCTCCAAGTAGTAAACATGTATTTTTTAGTCTCAAAGCTGGAGTTAAAAATATATAAGTGTAAGTGAAATGGAAACAAAAATATTCATGGGATTACAGAAACTGAATGGAAAAAGCTTTTGAAGTGAATTAGTATTATTGCCTTTGACACTTCCTATGGGAAACTATATTGCAATCCAATACATGCACTTGTATAAAAGATTTCCTAGTTCTGACTAAAAACCCATTTCCATTAAGGTCAGTGCATAAACTCCTGTAGGCTATAAAGAGCAAAGGCTACAGATATCATTATGTTATTGAGTCACGCACAAGAACAGAGGCAGAGGATCCATGCTTGTGCAAAAGAGTGGTAAGGCACTGGCATAGGCTGCCCAGGGAGTCAGTGGGGTCACTATTCCTGGAGGAGTTCCAGAAAAGGATAGATGTGGCACTGAGGGACATGGTTTGTGTGCATGGTGGTGATGGGTTGATGGCTGGACTAGGTGATCTTAGTGACCTTTTCCAACCTTAATGATTCTATGATTCTATGAAACAGCATGGTGATACGATTGCCTAAACTCAACGTTCCTCTACCCATCTCCAGCTTTCTTCCTACCTCAATAGATATGTGACTCTGTATAAGACAGGGCCAACATAGGCTCATAACTTCAGACCTGCTTCAAGATGGAGGATCACAGTCAGAATGAGGTGCCCACTTTTCAGAATCTCTCATTAGCAGCCTTAGTTTTGCTTGATTCTTGACCCTTTGGGACAAGAGAGTCTCAGGACACAAACATAATCCAGGGCTGTGGATAAAAGACTGACAACTTAAATCTCTGTGGGGACTCACTTTTCCTTTTGCTGTCTCTTTCTCTCTTTTTCTGGTCATGTTTAAGTGTCTATTATCAACTGAACTTAAGAAGTCACAGCTTTTAGTATTTTGGACATAATTTTTCAGTCTTTTAGGAGAAGATGAAAGGTTTACAGTATTGTAAATATTATTTTCTCTAATACATTTGAAGTTGTTAAAATCCCTTATTTGTGATTAGTTTGGTTTGTAACAGGGAAGTGTTGATGAAAAGGGCAGTGCAACTATAGAGGTCTTTTTGTCCCACATAAGTGCTTACGTACTTAAATGTAGGCTCTAATTCTATTTAAGTAAAAGACATTTTGGCAGCTGTTCCTATGTATAGTTTGAAAAGAGTTCATCACTGAGTTCATTATGGCAGATCCCCCCCCAAGTCTTCTTTTCCCCAAACTGAACAGACCCAGGTTATATCGATACCAATTACACATTCCTGAACAGTAACAAGTTTTCTCAAGTCTTTTATTTTTTCAGAGCAGAGGAAAAGTAATAGAAAAATCTGTCAGAAGCATCAAGGAAGAGAAAAAAAAAATCCTAATTAAAACAACTGAATGACTTAGCAAGTAGTAAATTGAACAAATGGAAGCTCTGGGTCCCTTCTGGACTTCCTGACAATATCTGCACACATGGAGTCCTCACATTTTCAGAAATGGTCAGTTCATGAAACCAACTCTGCTCCCATCAATGTATGCAGAAATATCACAATGCATGCCAAACAGTTACACAGTGACTTTTGAAACTGTGATATCAAGGTACATTCTTATATTTAATGCTCTCAGAAGAAAAAAAAAAGAAACACCTTTATTACCTTCATTAAGTTCTTGACTTCAAGTAATCCATTCACATATATGTGTTTGTATACATACACACATTTCAGAAATGTAAGATCACAGCAATGTAAAAACTGGGGAGGCTGTGAATTTATGGTTATTAATAATAACTATACTGATCGCATTTGGAAACATTTGAAAGATGATAATTCAAATCCACAATGAGGGAATAATTTTAATACCTACTTCCTAAGATTTGTATGAATAAAACTAAATTGAAATGCTTTGTTTTTTTCTAGCTCTTTAAAAAGGAAAAAAGCTAAATAAAAAAGTAGTTTTACATGCATAGATTATTTGCATTGAGGCAAATTCTATTCTCTGTCTCAAGTCCTATCTCTAAAGTTATGTAAATGTAAAGATTGAAAGAAATGGAGATGAGATCTGTTGCTTAGATCAATTATTGGTGTTATTCTATCACCAATATTATTTTCAGTTCTATCATACTGCCTCAAGTTATAGGACAGAAAAAAAAGTAGAGAGGGAGAGAGGAAAAAAATACATTTTTTAAGAATGAAATAATTTATGTAGGACTTCAGTGGCCAAGCCTGCTTAATGTGCTTGTGAGACAAGTACTATGCAATAGATACATATGAAGCAAATATAATGAGAGAGGTATATAAAACAGCAGATATCATCAAAAATTTACATATTTTGTGAAACAGAATAAGTGGTGACAAAAATTGGTGAGTTATTAAGTACAAATTGGATACTGTATTCAGAGTTTCTTTCTAACATAAAATGCAGTCATTAGGACACAAAGCTCAAAAAGCTGGCGTACGAAAAACTTTGAGCTTTGCATGGATAATAGTAACATCAGGAAAAAGTATCAAGTGTTAAACTCTCATCCTTCATGACAAACTAAAGAAGAAAATCATCCATGGTAATTTCTGTTGCTAGAGAGAATTAAGCCAGCTGAATCTCAGAACAGAAAATAATCTAGGTCAGCATCAGTAAATAGTGCTTCAGGAGAGAAGAGGCTTGGTAAAGTGACCCAGATTATGCTAAGGGCAGCCACCTGGGAGTGTTGAGGGAGGACTGCTGCAGGTTCAATCAGATCAGCTGAGCAGCTGGTGGACATTCCGTCTGTTCCTAGAGCACACCTTCCACCTCCCTATCACACCAAGCAGTGCCAAGATTCCATTTGGAGGCCTGTAGCTAGCCATATTTACCAGGAGTCGGTGCTGGGCCTGATCTTGTTTAAGATCTTCATCAGTGACCTGGACAAAGGGATAGAGGGTACCTTCAGCAAGTTTGTTGATTATACAAAGCTGAGGGGAACGGCTGACACACCAGAAGCCTGTGCTACCATTCAGCGAGACCTGGGCAGGATGGAGAACTGGGCATGGAGAAACCTGATGATGTTCAACAAGAGCAAGTGTAAAGTCCTATACCTAGCAGGGAATAGCCACATGCTTCAATACAGGCTAGGGGCTGATCTGCTGGAAGGAGCTCTGCAGAGAAGGACCTGGCTGTCCTGGGTGGACAGCAGGCTGGCCATGAGCCAGTAGTGGGCCCCTGTGGTTTAAAAAGGCCAATGGTATCCCGGAGCGCATTAAAAAGAGGGTGGCCAGCAGGTTGAAGGGGATGATCCTTCCCCTCTATCTGCCTTGGTGAGGCCATGTCTGGAGTGCTGTATCCAGTTCTGGATTCTTCACTTCAAGACAGACATGGATCTCCTAGAAAGAGGAGCCACAAAGGTGATGAGGGGCCTGGAGCATATCTCTTTTCCCAGTCTGAGGGAACTGGGACTGTTCAGCCTGGAGAAAAGAAGGCTCAGGGGGGATCTCATCAATGCTTATAAATACCTAGAGGGCAGGTGTTGAGAGGATGGGGCCACGCTCTGTTCAGGGGGTACCCAGCAACAGGCACAAACTGGAACACAGGAGGTTCCATCTGAACACGAGGAGAAACCTATTTACTTTAAGGGCAGCAGAGTACTGGAACAGGTACTCAGAGAGGTTGTGGAATCTCCTTCTCTGGAGATATTTGAAACTCACCTGGATGCTTTCCTATGCAATCTACTGTAGGGAAATTGCTTTATCAGGAGGGTTGGACTAGTTGATCTCCAGAGATCCCTTTCAACTCCTACAATTCAGTGGTCTTCAAAAAGCAGCCTTTTTGGAGCATTCCATAGTGAGTCCATGATTCAAGTGGGAATATGGGAAGTGTGGGCAATTGGGAGGTTCATTTCAAAAGTGTTCTCCTGATCTCTGCTAACACTCTGATGTACATTCAACTAGAAATAGAAGGAACTTCATTCAGATGGTCTTGACTCCCATCAATAGCATGAAATCCTGGGAGATCTTTTAAGTTTCAAAAACCCAGGAGACCTTTTAAGTCTCAAAATCTCAGCTTCTTTTCTCTGATATATAAAAAATCTCTTGGGAGTGGAAATTTCCTTCCTGTCATTCTTCTTGCTTGCCTGTATGATCTGAGCTTATCCATGAAAACTGCAGATGGTACCCTGTTCTAGAGAGCAGTATGTGTATAGCAATGTTCTGCTATGATGCTCAGAAAAAAAAGAGGACTCCCCATCAGGGCCAGAAGTGCCAGTAAGTGCTCATTGCTTTGTTTCAGCAAGCAAGAGCAGGGCAAAGCAAAGAGTGTGTTCTGTCATTTCTGGCCCTCACCAAAATTATTATTGACCACACTGAAGCATACATGAGCTATCTTAAAAGAAAGCATTTGGATTTCCCACTATGGATAGAGCACTGGCTCTGATGCTTTTACAGGAATTAACGAAACCCCTAAATCTCAGAGCAGTTTTCTGATAGACTTAATGAATAGCTGTCAGCACAACTGGCACTAATTGGCATGCTTTTGGGTACCCTGGAGGGACAAACTCAGAGTGGATAGTAATCTCACACTTCTTTGATTTATAAAACTTCAGAGTTGGACTGACACTTCATTTCTAGGGCAGTGCATTGATATTTGTACTTTTGTTTCTGAGCTGTTCCTAATGCTGAGCACATTTAGAGACCATAATGTCTCCAAGACATAAATTTTGTATTTTTCAAGAACACCCAATGGAAGGATTTTAACAAAGATGATTGTGTAGGCAGAAGGAAAAATGAAAGGGCTTCAAGATACTAAAAAAAAGAAAGAAAGAAAGAATCTAACTTACATGTGACACTTACAACCCGATTTTCATCAATCATCTGGCTATTGTGCTACTTTAAATAATTCTTGACATCATGAATTCTACCCAGAAAAATTCAGGTCTCGTGAGATTGGTGACTTGTAAAGCTTTGCCATGGTCAGAAATGTCTTGAGAGTGACACTGAAGTGCAGGACGCTTGTATGACATTTTTCATGGGGGTTACGTTAAGGCCTCTGCCCAAATTTCCTGTGCATGCATACACCATTTAAACATTAACATTATTATTTAACCCAATCAGGTAACCATGGTGGTAAATTGTTGGTACATAAATTGAAGATGAGATGTTAGATCATTCTCTGTAACTGTATCACTTTGCTTAGGCTAGGATTTTAACGATAATGTTCTTGAATTTAACAGAAAGTGGCTCAAATGAAAACTTAGACTCACACCGTTCGCAGAATCCATGCTGAAGGCTGCCATATCCTCAAACATTGTCTCTTGCCTGCACCAGCATGTATTTCCAAATAGCAGAAAGTAACTCATACTTAATATTATAGTGGGCTCTCCATTTGCTCATGTGGATTTTGGCCAAAATCTGGAAGTAACAAATTACAGAAATAGTAATATCAATAACAGTACAGTTATCTACATACAGCTACATATATTTTCTGTTGATAATCCAATTGGTAGGACTAAATGCAATCTTAAAAAATATCCAAACTTGCAAAGAAATCAAAACATCTTACCACAATTTATTCATTTAAGAAGGAAAATTAAAATGCAAGTGAAATATACAATTACAGTTGAATCAAAAGAAAATGAAATGTAATTATCTTCTTAAACGAGGGTTTTGTAATTATAGTGGTGGCTGGATTAATTAGATGTCATATTAACACCTGTAATAAAATTTCTTATAGAGTTTTCTTAGCTGAGAGAAAAGTTGCAGAAGGCCAGTGAAACCAAACGTTAAAAGAATAACATTGTCTTTCTCATTGCGGAAGTCTAACAGAATTAAAAAGCACTGAAAATCATCCCGCAAATGAGGTATATGAATTTATTTACTTATTAGAATTCTATTTCTTAGAATTCTTAGAAATAGAGGGGAAAAAAAGTTGGGGAATACGTAGACTTTAAAAGATATTTAAAACAAAGCATGTACATAACCTTTTAAAGGGTATGAAAGAGTGGTCAATGTTAACTAGTGCTTCTTGTCTGCTATCCAGTGCTGTTCTCCAAAGGCATCCTATCGATGGTGTCATACTGAAAGTATTCACAAGAAAGTTTCAATTACCTGTATTTCTGTACAATTTTCGACATCAGATTAGATGCAGTAATACTTGAAGGTCTTTTGGAGAGTCAAATGCACTACACTTTTGGACATAACAATGGCCATATTTCACACATGGCTCTCTATCACCCGGGAGCCAAGGCCCAGAGGTGGCCTCATCCTCTGCCTCTAGCCGGCCTTGGCTACCACCTGGACTTCCCCCACACCTTTCTCACCTACCAGAGAAAATGTGCCCTTTTCCAAAGACAGGGCACCTTCAGGAGATGGAAATTGGTGTAATTCCCATCTGTTCTATAGCCAAATTTTCACTGCATCTTGTTTCATTTTCACTCCTGCATAATGCATGAAATGACACATAGGAAAGCAAGATATAATGAAAGCTGCAGCTATAAATAAACATGAAAACTTACCCACATATTTTCTTAAAGGAAATCAGATAATGGAATCAGCCTCTCTAACAGAAAATGGATTCTTGTCTTTTCAAGCACTAGTTTTATGAATATTTACATGACAATATTTGGAATGTTTTAGTACCTACAGCTACCATGTTTGGTGAACTAAAGAGATACGCTTGCCTAAATAAATTTTTAGGGAAAAAAAAAAGACCAGATTCTCATGCTACCACCAACCACAACATCCTCTGCTGACAGGCAAATGACTTACAGATTTCAATTCACTTTTAAATTTTATTCAGTTCTAGAGGATCAGGCCCTATCACTTCATCAGATCATTTCTTGCATTCAACTTGAATAAAGCAATGAAGTCAAAAGTGCTTTTGGTCATAATGAATACTGAATTACATTCCCTATTCAGCTTATGTGCTTTGGCACCATACACTAATATCTTCATTTAAAATATTTCTATAAACATTCTCAACTGATCCACCAGATGTACAACATATATATATGTGTGTGTAACACATCTAACAAAAAAGTACTCTGCCTTGTGGTTTTAGAAAAATTTGGCCTGATGATGTATCTTTAATTGCAACAGCTGTAAAATTCTAAGGGCTCATTTTAGTTGAGCAGATCCTGAGTTACGTAGAATAATGGTTCATTAAATAAAGCCTCCTAGGAGAGACACTGTCAAAAGCATAATGATGCAGATTAGCTTTTCAAAGGAATTTGAAAGACTCAGAGTCACCTTTGATCTTGTTTAGTACAGTAAAATGAGGATTCTGTATATTGCCTGTGAGCTAAATCCATAGTAAAGGAAACAGAATAAAATGAATTATGTCCTGTGTGAGGTCATTTGATAGATTTAATTCTAAATGCTCTCTCTCAGGAACTGCATGAGATCCTAAAATCTGGAGAACAGACAAGCAGGAGGACATGAATAAGGCCACTGGTTAAATCCATCAGCAGCCTCCAAGACAAATTTGGGTGGATTTTTAGTAAGAGAGGAACTATGAGACAAGCCAGGAAGTTGCTAATGTTTTAAAGAGGCTGCTGTTTGATCCAACTTCAGTTAAAAGGCCAAATACAGCAGTCATGTTACACAAAATTTCTGTGCTGTTCTCCCCAAGTTGTTTGGGACTCAAAACAGGGATGTGTGTTTGTAGTAATCAGCTTTCATAGAGTCAAAAAACAAGTTCATCAATGAAATTTTTGGCCAGTTATACGTGTACATACGTGAGCCCAGTATGCTCAGTATTTTTCTCAGTTATTTTCCCATCTACACAGGAAAGGATTTTACATTTCCTATAAAGACTGGTTTTCTTTTACCAAATTATTCTGTAACTGGTTTGATTTACCATATTTCTTTGGCAAAATTGTAGATTCGTCTGTCTTCCTTTAATTATGCCTCAAAGCTGGTGACTGAACAGGTCTGAAATGTTGAAAACTAGCTAGCTGGTGTTTTACCATACTGTAGCTGTACAAGTAAAAAGTCTAAATATATACAACCTTTAATGTGCTCTGGCTGCCAGAGGAAAAAAATTGTTATGGAAATGTTCTGTTGACATACCTGCTTATAGACATTAAGTCCAAATGTGATATACTGAAAACTGTCAATTCAAGAATTCGGGATTGATCTTAAATGTAATTCTCTACTCATATTCTCTAGAAATCCTACATATGTAAAGACAAACTCAGCATATCAGATCCCTTTCAAGAAGGAAATATAACACTCGTAGTTTCTGAGAGGTTATTAAAACAGATTGTTAATAGCATAAAAAAAAACCACTTCCATACCAAATTAAGATTATTTTTTTCTTTAAAAGAAAAACAATTAAAGATAAAGGTATTTGCAGGGAAAAACACAGAGCTATATCTAGCAGTAAAAACTAGGTTTATGCTTTTTATTTCACAGTAAGCATAGCTTTCCCACAGAAGATACATCTGTTCCTAACTACCACAGAACATGAGGTATCTCCTGCCCCTTAGAGAAGCGCATATCTTGTACTTTTATTTTGATTCAACTATACATTTCTATAGTTCTGTGCTTATTCACCATTTCATCGACATAACTAATCGTTTGTTTGCTGGTTATTTCAAGATACATTCATGTTTTCATCACCATGGGAACCACTGTCTTTTTATCCTTCAAGAAAATTATGTTTTAGAAAAGCTTTCATCCTTGTAATAGAAATTTGCAGGTGAAAACAGTTTCTCTCTGTATTCATAACTTACAGACAACTTTACTCACTGTTGGTTATGTCTACACCATGGTCAAAGGCACCATTGCACCTCCTAAAAGTGCTGTCACGGCAGCCAACTTAATATTCACTATGAATTTAGCACTGAGCAAGGGTGAGGCTGCATCAGCAGCAGCAGTTTCTGCAGAGGTTATAAAAGTCACCCAGTAAAGTCCTAGCAGCTGAAACAACTGTAATGCCACCCAAACTTGCAAGTTTTGGAGATACGAAGTGTCTGTCTATATAATATGCAGCTACTATGGTCTCTCTAATGCAGACATGTTATTTTGACAGCCATCTCTGCATCTTTCTTGTTTTTCATTGATAAATAATAGGGAAATACTGGTTTGTATTGATGAATACTAGGGAAACGAGGGAAAAAAATCTAGGAGGAGAGCTGAAGTGTTAAACATTAAAAATAAAAGAACAGTTGAAGGGAGACGAATACTATTTTCAGGGTTTAAAATAAATTGTAAATTGCCCTGAAGGATAAATAAAAGAAAGACAAATGTATTCCCATAATAAATTGTTAAGAGCAAAATATTAAACCCAGGTTTCGGTGAAAATCTTGAAGTTCTAATGGAATATTTTTCCATTTTACAAGGAGACGCCTTTCCTTCAGAAGTCTAGACCTTTTTATGTGAAACTGAAATTCAGAAAGTTTTCAGTCATTTAGCCCAATTTCATACATCTTTTAAATTAGGAAGGTTGCTGAGCTGTGCACATGCTTTCTGTTCTGCTCTTTTCTGCAGCCTGTGCTCCTCGGCAGGCTGGGTTTCCCTCTCCTGCAAACATGCAGGTCAGAGGACTGGCAACAGCTCAGAGGCCATCACAGTAAGAAAACTACAGTGGAATTTGAAGAGAGCTTAATGCTTCACTGCTCCCTTGAGGGACACCTCAGCTTTCAAGTCTATGAGCTACAGATGGGATTGAAAGATGTCAGATAATATCGCCTTATGGCAAAATGCACTTTGCTTCCTCATGGATTTGTTCAGTGTTCATTCCTCAAAGCTCTGCAGCTTCTCTGACACGTGAGTGAAGGGGACAGAGGGAGGAAAGAACCATCCCTTCATCAGCACGACTTATCAGTCTGGTTTCTGGTGATCTCATCTTCCTCCTAAACTTGGCAGTGTATAGAGCTCCCATTTCTGTGCCTGGGTAAGGAAGGGAATGACAAGTGTCTTGAAATCTCAGGTGGTTGAAATGTTCCTCCAGACACCCATTTTCTATATTTGTACACAGGCACACAGTGAAACACAGGCTTGGCTTCTGACCAACATCCTCAAGCACCACAATACTGTATGTAATAGCAGTTCTACACAGACCAGTCAAGTACAGCAAGACCTTAGCAGTAACTTTATTTCCTAATATTTTTCTGCAAATCTTCTCATGTCGAAGGGTTTTGGTTCCTTATACATGGAGCACAAGTCCCATGAGGAGCAGCTGAGGGAACTGGGGTTATTCAGTCTGGAGGAGACTCAGGGGAGACCTTATCACACCCGACAACTGTCTGAAAGGAGGTTGTGGTGAAGCTTGGGGTCAGCCTCTTCTCCCAGGTAACAGCAATAGGGCGAGAGGGAATGACCTCAAGTTGTGCCAGGGGAGGTTCAGGTTGGATATAACGAACAATTTCTTCTCAGAAAGAGTGATGAGGCACAGGAACAGGCTGCCAGGAAGATGGTGGAGTCACCATCCCTGAGGGTGTTCAAGAACCATGTGCATGTGGCACTGAGGTATGTTGTTAGTGGGCATGGTGGTGATAGGTTAATGGATGGACTAGATGATCTTGGAGGTCTTTTCCAACCTTAATGGTTCTATGATTCTACCTACAGAGCTGAGCCTTACACAGCCTATCAGACAAGCTTTTAGGTCTGTAAGTTTAGAAACAAAGACCCCAAACAGACATTTATGTGCAATATTTTCCAATTGGTTTCGAAACACACCAAAATTTTATAGCACTAATGCCCATGTCAGAATAAAATCCCCAGACTCCATTTCATGTTTCAGAGTATGTTTACTGCACCAATTGAAGCCTAGTCAATTCGGGATTTACAGACATATTTCAAAATTACTTCCATCTCTTGACTCTGTTTTCCAGTGCCTGCAAGTTCAGAGTAGTTTGAATATGTGATTCATCAGATATTATTCATGAGCTTCTGAACAAGTGCATTACAGCAAGCTATTAAGGAAAGTAAATTGTCAGGATATGAAAGACAAAGTACCATCAGGGTTTATGAAGAGCTAGAGAAGGAAAAAAAAATACAAAAAACAGTTTTCAGCAGGGCAAGAGGATAAATGTGGGATGTTCTCAGGCACATGTATCAATGCTGATTAGTTGTAGAAGAGACCAGACAGGGAGACAGTGCAAGTGCTAGGTGGGGCACTTATCTCAAGGCTAGAGACACCCGAAGCAGTTCTCTACATCTGCTATGAAGCACAGAGGCTTCATATCAGCATTGATAAGTGCAAAGCAATAACTGAATAGACATCGGTGCAATTGGTGGGGTCTAATCTAGCTAAACTCCTAGCTGAATGTAAAGAACCATTTTACACTCAAAATAAACCTCAGTCCAGCTGTGATTGTGGTGGTAAAAAAAATGTATATCCACATGCAAATCTGCAAGTGGCATAGAAATAATCCTGAAGCTATAAACTCTTCAGGTAAAATTAGAACACAACACACTAAATATAGTATTTGGCTCTGGTTATTCAAACTAAATGTAACATTATAGAAACTGAGACTGTTCGACAACAAGTAATAGGATTTCTTATAAACACAAAAAAAAGACAACAGAGGTTGAAAAGACAAGGACTGCTGACTGTATGGATATGAACAAGCTAAAAATGTATATGTGCAATAAATAAAAAATAATAATTTGGCGAACTCTATTCCAGTTTACAGAATTGCATAGTGTTAGATTCTAAACTGATGAAAGAAAATGTTTATTCTAGACTGTTTACAACTAACATGTAAAATTTATATTACAATTCAAGTTAAGTGTTATAGACTGGTCATAGTTTTCCCATCAGTGATTTCTTTACTGGAAAATAAGTTTTGAAACTCGCTGAGAATTTTAACAATTGCAATAAATTGTAATAAACACAAATATTTTATGTCAGTTTACTAAAATAAATGAAGAAAGTGAAGATTTCAGCACTATTTAATTCAAACTTTTAATACTCATTATTCCCTGATTTTAAAATATATTTACTCTTTTCTCCACATCTTTATTTTCTTTGTTTTCCTTTTATTTTGAAAAGAATTGAAAGATTTAATATATAACAGAGAAAAATAAATAAATAAATAACGGTCTTCTTACCTAAGTGTTTTGACCAAAATTTCCCAATCATACTTTTTAGAAAGCGAACTTGTTTGTGTGGGGGGAGGTGTAACACCAAGGAGCTCAACAGACTCTGTGATAGACCTTATCACTATGAGGCCTTGGGAGTCTGTAAAGTAAGACAGAGAGCAGACAGGGCTAAAGGGTAAACAGGATGCTCCTTTGGTATGCGCAGCTAATCTTGTCACATCTGGGAGAGTTAAGGAACCCTTTGTTATCAATGTTGTTTGGAAGAACTTGAAGCCAATTAACTGTTAGTGGATTTACTGCTTGGGAGTGGAGGATATATAAGATCTATGTTGAACACAATAAAGAGTGCTTGTTATTCTGATGCTACAGTGACTGAGAGAATTCTCTAACTGAACTAAGCGCCGACAGTTTTAGCATAAGTTTACATTTATTTTGGATAGTATTAATAGAAGATATTTAACATACTTTCAGTGACCCAGGTGAATCACATTGAAAAAAGACCTTACTACGTGATCAGCGCTATTATTACAGTCAACTTTATGTGATAATTCTTTTGGATTATGAAGAAAAATTCTGTATGAGTAGGTCCCTTGGGTTTTGCAGAGCTGGTACAGGGTAGCTGTGCCAGTTCATTGGGAAGTAGATAGAAATTTACTGTGAGACTGCTGAGCTATAACTTATCTTTCCCTCTCTGGTGGGCTGTGTCACACCTTATCTGATGACTGAGAATATTTGATGCTTCACAGTTTCCCTCCTCTCCTTCCTTTCCATCTATCTGCACTCTAGGAAGGTCTGGAAATGTAGATTCTTCATGACTGAAAGTTTGCGAAAGCATAATAGAATATAAAATGACACTATGCTGCATACACTGAAATAGAGTCTGATCTGCAGCCTGCAGCATCAGTGAGAGCAGGCTAGCACATATACTATATTTCCCAGCCTTATTCCCTTTTCCAGACTCCAACTAACCCCATGAAAGGTCTGTATGTGTGCGTGTTATAGAATATACAAGACCACCCACCACATCAGTGCCACTCCGAGCTGTGGCACAGGCTGGCAGGTGTGGAGCAGACTGTCAAGACAGATGGTGACACTGGCAAAGGAAACACAGAGGACTGGTGCTTGTAGAGGGCACGGAAGTGAGCCTGGGGGCTTGGAGCACACTGAGGGACTGCAAGGCCTCATTCATGGGCATTTATAACTCATCTGGAGTACTGTGTCCAGGCTTGGGGCCCCAAACACAGGAAGGATGAGGAGCTGTTGGAGAGGGTCCAAAGGAGAGCCACGAAGATGATCAGAGGGCTGGAGCACCTCTCCTATGAAGACAGTCTAATGGAGCTGGGCTTGTTCAGCCTGGAGAAAAGGCTCTGGAGAAATCTCACTTTGGCCTTCCTGTACTTGGAGGGAGCTTATAAACAGGTGGGGGGACCCAATTTTACATGGTTTGACCATGATACGACAAGAGTGAATGACTTTAAACTGAAAGAAGGAAAAATGAGGCTAGATAATAGGAGAAATTCTTTACTCTGAGTGGTGAGGCCCTGGCACAGGCTGCCCAGTGAAGCTGTGATGCCCCATCCCTGGAGGTGCTCAAGGCCAGGTTGGATGGGGCCCTGGGCAGCCTGAGCTGGTGGGGGTCAGCCCTGCCCATGGCAGGGGGTTGGTACTAGATGATCTTTAAGGTCTGCTCCAACTCAAGCCATTCTATGATTTGGGAATGATGTAGGCAAAATACAGAGAAGGCAAGCTGAGGCTGCAGCACTTGGGGCAGAAACAGAAGGAAGGAAGAACAGTGTGTGAGCAGAGATCAGTTGGTGTGAGGATGTGACCAACCTCAGGGCACTCGGAAAGCACCCTTGGAGAAAGTATTGTGGTCCTAGGGTGGAAAGGATTCTGGGTTTCTGAGGCAGAAGCAGGAGGAGGGATCAGCGTTGGTCACAGGCTGATCTGCAGAAAAGGACCATTCCCACTCCCATCTGAGCATGTTAACTAGAGGGGAAATCTGAGGAGCAGAAACACAGTGGGAAGCTAGATGGGAAAACCTCTCACTGCCACAGAAATCAAGTGATAGGATATGCAAACTGAAGTGTAAAATATTGAAACTTTTATGTATAGCTTTCAGAATGATTAAACACTGTAGAATAAAAATGTTATTTTTGACTTCAGTAGTCACTAGATGCAACTCAAATTAGAAATCTCAAATCAAAGACAGAATCTGAAACCCTTTTTCATTTTCCCCGTGCTTCTCTAAGGTGCTTCTTGTTATTTGTTACGTTGAATTTTTATCCACAGGCTAAGAGCATAAAGAGTATTTAATGACTCTGTTATCACATTTTTCTTCACTAAATCTTTTTTAATAAATATACTTCAGTGCTAATTACATCATGATTTCTCCTGGACCTTTTTCATGGCATCTCATCGAAGAGTTGGAAATGGTTATCCAGGCCAGCATTCTGTTCCCTGCGTCATGCCAACTTGATCCCTACCTTGCAAACTTTTACAGTGTTTTTCTGACCATGTCTGGAATGGGCTGAGCAATGGGGACTGGAGACAGTTCCCCTGGGAGAAACAGCTCTTTGCATTTAAGAGGCTTGTTTGTAATATCTACTCAGTCTACAGGACAGGAAGATTTATTTTGGATTTATCACTGAAATTCCTGTGCCACTGTAGAAAATATATGCTGGCATGTACCTGGGTCTTATATTTGCAGATTCTATTAACAAATCTGGCAGCTTTATGGAGGATGAATCGAGCTGCAGTCTCTTTCATGAAACAAAACACAAATCACACCTCAGTTCAAGTGGTATACTTTTTCATAAATGTTTAATTCACAAACACAAATAAAAGGATGAAAGAAAGCTTTTATTTCCTAATGTATGGTGATGCATACCTGTGCAGTTGGTGTTCATTCCAGTTAAACTTCCCCTTAGTCAAGTAAAGGTCAGGGAAACCTCTCAAACTTCAGCAGGTAACTTTCCCAGACCAGAACACTTAACTTCTTAGATTCAATTTTAAAAGTCATTTTGTGGACTGCAGAAATACTTTTCCTCTGTAAAGTGTTCCTCTTTCACAATTATAGCAGGTATTGTTTGAACTGAAATTACTTTCCCTTGCAGCTGATTCTTTCCACTATCATCTTTGATTCAATCCTAAAAAATCTTTTAAATCCTCTCTCTGAAAAGTTTTCCCCTCTTCTATACCATTATTTAAATGAACTCTGACATTTCCAAGTACAAATTGATCAGAGACTTAGCTGTATTATAGAAGAGTTGGTGGAACAAAATGCCTAATATACTAGGTACAGTAAGATGCTCTCCTTGAATCAGCAAATTTGCCTTTGTTTCACTTGATTGGATAAATGTCTCTGCTTATGTTATATGTGTTTAACCTGTCTATCCCGGTTTCAGCTGGGACAGAGCTGATTTTCTTCATAATGTCTAGTATGATGCTATGTTGAGGCTTTAGAAGGAAAACAATATTGGTAACACTCTGATGTTTTAGTCATTGCTGAGCAGTGCTGCACAGAGCCAATTACATTTCAGTTTCTCAGCTTCTTGTACTGTCCTGCCAGTGAGGGGAGCTGAGGAGGCACAAGGAATTGAGAGGGGACAGAACCGGGACAGCTGACCTAAACTGACCAAAGGGATATTCCATGCCATGTGACATCATGTGAAAAAAACTATAAAACTGAGGGGAGTTGACTGAGAATGCAGCTGCTTCTTGGGAACTGGTTGGGCATTGGTCAAGGAGTGATCAGCAACTGTTCTGTGCATCACTTATTTTGTAAATATATTCATATTTACGTATGTCCATATATAATATATATTATCACTATTATTATTTCTCTCTTCCTTTTATGTCTTAGTAACTAGGTAAATAGTTTTTATCTCAACCAATGAGTTCTTTCTTTTTTTTCCCGATTCTCTCCACCATTGCACTGAGTGAGCAAATGACTGTGGTGCTGAGCTGCTGCTGGGTTAAAACACAACACTGTCTCACTGATCATAAAAGAGGATTTGTTTGTGTCACTGCAGCTGACAGAGAGTGTGTGATTATGCATGTTTGTATTAGTGTGTGGATGTATACATATATATGTTGTTGTAAGTGTACGTACAGATGTGTGTGATTTTATACATATGCTGCATGTGAATTTGGGTCGCTAAAGACATTTGTATACCAACAAAGATTACACTGGAAATCCCCTGTCCAGGCAGCCTTGTTGGTTCTCAAGCACAGTCAGCAGTTAGTGTCAAAGAAAGAGCGTAACCATTAGATAACAAAACCTCCTTTAGTGAGTAGAGCTTACTAGCTCTAATGAAGAACCATTTTCACCTGGTTTTCCACTTCTGAAGCTAATTTCCTTTTGGAATACATGTTGTGCACAGGCTCTGCACTATGATGAGAGTAGATCCAGGACATTGTACAAGGCAGCCCCATAGCAGGATGTGCTTTGTGCACTGTCCTATGGCTTATTGTATAATCCAAGTACCAAGTACAGCCCAGAGGAAAAACAAATGAAGGACAGAACATTTTTTCTGCCAGGCTTATGTGAAATTATTGGCAAGAGAAGGAGAAAGAAGAAGCAAGAAGGCTGCTCCATTCACTTCTTCCTTCAGGCAGGGGAGTAGCAAGGGGAATGTATTGGAGTAAGAAATCTTTCCGGATGCAGAGCAATGGCATATCTTTTTGCATTCAAACAAGCCTTTAGATTGATGAGCATGCTGAGAATAACAAATTATATTGCAAAGGGAGGGAAAAAGAAAGTTTTTTTCAATATACAAAGTCATTTTGACCTTCTCAAACACTGTGAGGAGTATCTGATGTTGTAGGAGTGATTCCTCAGTGCGATTTGTCTAGGACATAGCTGGTATGTGATTGCAGGCAGCACTCAGAAGATAGCACGTGGCTTTATGTCATGCAATGGGTCTTTCATTTCTTTCTTAATTGCATAATTAAATACAGTCATTTGTAATTGTTTTGTGAAGTGAAAAGCAACTTCACCTGAGCAAAATTGTTCTGAATATAATCATAATTGTTATTACCAGCCTTTGTTTGTCACTGCTCGTCATCAGTATCTGTGTATTCATAGAATCAGAGTGTCCCCACATGGACTTCCCTGGGAAGAATGCATCAAGGCCAGTGGTGCTGCCATTCCCTTCCTGACCTCTGCAGGTTCAGCAGAGGCCCAAATGGAATGCTTAGAAGGTATCTTCATCTCATGAGCTGCCTTTACATCGTTAAAAATCCCAAAATCACAGAATAGTGCAGGTTGGAAGGGATCCTGGAGGTCATCTTGTGAAAACTCTCTGCTCGAGCAGGTACACCAAAAGCAAGTTGCCCATGATCAAACCTAGTCATCTGACTTGGAATTGATTACAAAACAGAAGGTATTGCATCTATTTTTTATTTTATTTCTAGAGCAGTAAAAACATTCATTTTTAATATATTTGATTCTGTTATTAAATCTAATATATACCACAAAATACTAAAGCTTTTTGCATATTCTTGGGTCAATTTAAAGATAAAATACAAGTGTCTCAGTAATCTCAGTAAAAAGTAATCTCAATTTTCCTTGTTCCTCCACTGGCCCATACTTCTGCTGTTGACCTGAATATGAATGGTGGGATTGAAAATAAAAGTATTCTTTACTGAAACTGTTACCAATAAGCACAAGCAAGGAGGGCAAAGCTGAAATAAAGCTTTTAATTAAGTTACACAGACCAACGTGAAAGATAGGTTGGTTGTTTTGCTGGTTTTGTTAGAAAATATCTCAGAAATGCAAAGGAAGAGTGAGTGCAGAACTGAAACAGTGACAAAATCCAAGTTCTCCTCTAAGAGCTTTGAGCTATTAAGGGTCTCTGTCCAACTTGATCCACCTGTATGAAGACTAAGAGGCACTGAATGTCTTCTGAACTGATTGCACAGGGTACCTAGTACCTGCCATTGCCATCAGCATTTTTCTCCTGCACACACCTGGCTTTTTTGAGTGTCAGAACACACTGGATGTACCAGAGCATCTCAGGCTTCTCAGAAGTACAGTCCATTTTGGACTGATCTCTGGGTTGGCTGGAGATCAGCTTCCTCAGGGCAGGTAACTGAGAACTCTGCAGTTATTCAGCACGGATGTAACTGCTTGTTCCTCTGACCTGTGGAAACTATACCAGAGGCAGCATTTCAAAGCACCCTTGATTTATCTTTATATAAATATTTCTGGCTAGTAATGATAGCAGCATCTACTGTTCTTTGTGTAAGTAGGTGTTAGGCAGACAGAAAAGATGTTGCTTTTTCCAAAATTTTGCAGCTCTTTGTATTTTTTTCATGACATCCAAAAATGTCATAAGTCTCCATTTCAGAACATTTTGCTAGACTGACTAAACACTACAGCTGAAAACAGGACTGTGTCTACCATTAACTTGCTGGTTCTTGGAGCATATACCGTAAAACTGTTTGCATTTCAAATAATGTGGCTCATTAGTCAGCCTTCAAATAATAAAGAAAATCATTTATTTTTCATCTGTTTGCTTTTCAGTGAGGAAAAATGACTTGCTCATTAGTTGTTGTTTGTTCATTTACTGTCATATAATGTGGATCAATTTCTAGGAAATTAGCTGGTATTTCAACCTACAAAAAAAATTAACGCCTAAAAAATGGAAGTCAATTCTGTAAAGATGACAAAGTGTGAATCATCTCTAATGCATCTTTGTTCCAGCAATCATGAGGCCACTCAAAAGCCAAATGTTGGTTTTTCTGCTTAGAGAGATGATCTGCGTGCATTTTATTCAATCTTTTTAAGCAGAGGAGGAGCAGCTTTCTAGTCTACAATAGCATATATATTAGATCCAATCTATGTCCAGGCTTTGCATTAGGCTATGTTGATTGCAACATGAAAGGGGCTAGTAATGTACATTCTACTGTTTATGTGTAAATATAGTAATACTGGTGTACCAGTACTTCCTAATGACATGACTTGGCCACTTTCTCATATAAACTTACATAAGCAACCCTCCTGCACTGGTAAGAGACATGAAGATGTGAAACTTTATGTGTGGTCAGTTACATGAAATTATGAACAAAGCCAGCTAAAGAGTGAATTTACAGAGAGTCAGATCATTTGCACAGTTATTCATTGGTAAATATAAATTCACATTAAGTTGCTTGCCTTTGAGTGAGAACAGCCTTTGTTACCACAAATACATTATGAGAGAGGAATCTGCCCAGGGCAACTATTATAGATTAATAATTCATACATCATAGCATGTTTTGCACATGCTCATGCCTCTACATTACAGCTTTTTATTATGTTAACAAAAGTTGAAATGAAGGAAGGAATCTAGCTGCTACATATGGGCTCACTAGCATCTGAATTACCCGTTACCGTATCAAGCCCATACTCATCATTTATGGCGCACTGAAAAAATGATTATTAGGTTTTTGGTCTATGATCTGATCCTAAAATAAAAAAAAATCTTTGAGAAGCAGGGTTAGTAGGTATTCAACTGCTAGAAAAAAGTAAACAAATGGAGTTGGCATGCAGAGACATACAGCAGAGATTCTCTGTTCTTGCTAATTTTACTCTTTAAAAAGCTGAATGAGAATATTTTTGCTAAGGAAGTCAGCACTTTAAATATATTCTCTTAAACTTTCAACATCATTCATGTTATGGCTTCTTCTATGAAAGAATTTGTTATCCCAAACAGTCATAAGTAGGGAGTAATTAGCACCATTTTTTTCTATTCCTGTGTTGAGCTGGTCGGATCTAGGATAATAGATATAATGAGAGTAATCACAGGGCTGTATTTTGATCTTGAGAGATCTGCTGACAGCAGGAACTGCCATGCTGGCAGCACTGCCAAGCTGCTGTGAACTACGACCAAGCCATGGGACAGAAACAGTGCCTGGGCAATTCCTTCCCTGGCACCTGACTGCTCACACTGGTTTCCTTCAAGTCAGGCTATTTCTGCTGCCTGCGGCGCTGTGCTCTGGTGTAACAGCAGCTTCTTGTTTTCTGCTCTTTAGATTCCCTGAGAAACAATACAGAAAGAACACTTCCTGGAAACAAAGAAGGTCAACAATTAAAGGTCGTACCCTGGAAAACAGATCACTTAAAATTTGATATATGATAGAAGAAAAACAAGAAAGAAAAAAATGTAGAGGCATGTGATTTAGAGGAAAAACAAACAAATAAATTGCTTAGTATAAAACATGACCTTCCTTTACAAAACAGATCTCATTTTTGGTCACGTCCTTGCAGCAGAGTACATGGTTTCACAAATGTTAACTTCAGGTCGTAATGTGTAAAGTAATACAGCATAATAAGGTGACACTTTTATGTATGTAGACTTCCATCAGAAGTACTAATTAGATTAAAAATGAGATTACCTTTTTGGGTTAGATAAATGTTTAAATATTTCTTTCTTTCCACAATTGTACTGTTCTATATGGAAAAAATAATTCAGGTATAAAATTTTAAAGGTTTTATCTTAAACTGATGCATTGATTGACGATCTCCAGTCATTTCTGTTTTCTTTTTTGTCAGCTTTACATGAAGTCTAAATTCTTACAGAGCAGAATCTTCCCAGCTTTCTCTGGAATAACCTGGTTCAGACTACAACTGGGAATGTAGAATACATTTAAAAAACTCAGAATACAGAGTAAAATGTGGAAACATATTACTTCTGCTCCTCCTTGTTTTTTTTCTTCCTTTATGCAGTTAGGGTGACAATGACTTGAGATTTTTTAGGAAAGATGGTAACAGCTTTTGAAATACTACATATTAAACCTGTAGAAAACAAATGGAAAACTGGTATTTTTTAGGTCTTAAAAAGTAGCAGATTTTTCAAAGCCATTCTAGTATGGAAATAGCTGCTCTGAGTTTAATTTAATTATGCTACTCAATTAGACAGTCTGAGAGAAGAGTGTGGATGACACCAGTCAGGAAAAGGGGATGTGAGGAAACGAAGAGATGATAAGGTCATCAGCTCCTGTGGGACAAAAAGAGAAATTAGTAATTATCACCTATGGAACACTGACTTATCAGGAGATGGCTTGGAGAAAACCGCAGTGTGCCACAAAACCAATATCTCAACTGACTCTATGGCTTTTGGTACCTTTGGAGGTCACTGGTCTTTGAAAGCTGTACTTTATGAATTCTTGTTACAAATGACATCAGCAGTTTTATACAAGTTGTATACAGTGACCCAGTTAAGGAACTTATATCTAGATGATTCAATTTTAGATACAATATCTACTGAAATCAACGGGAAGATCAAAACCAGAGTGTTTATTATTATTACTATCGCTACTATTGTTATTACTAGTATTGCTGCTACTATAGTTTATAGGGTAGACAATAGACCAACAACAATGAGAGAAAGGTCTTTCACTGTGAAGGAGGTACATCTTTGGCTTGCAGCCTTCATTAAGGTATTTGAAAACAGTAAAGGTGATAGAAATGTTCTCAGGTTGAATTTGTTAAACAAAAGATGTCTTACAATTATGAAATCAAACACATTGCAGTTGTTTACAAAAGCTCTCGTTCTGGCTAAATAACACTGTTTAGAAAGCGCAAAGAAAAATGGTTTGCAAACTCATAGTAGTTGCCTACCACAGTATCACTGTGCCAGTGAATTAGCATTCATTTTTTCAAATGGTGAACTGAGGCAGAAGGAGTCAATTAAAAGTAATTCCACAGAGCAGCTGACTATGTCTGTATTTTCTGCTCTAGGGAATCTTCTCCAGGAAGGACTTCAGATCACTTTCATACCTCTCCAGCACTGCAAGCTATGAAATGTACCAGAGCCAAAGCATCAACCACATCCGTGGTCTCTGTTACATGAGAGTCCAGTTACCCAATACCAGCAGAATTCTCTCTTGTGGATACCATTTTGAGCCATTCCTGTGTATAATTATTTTCCATTCCTATCATGAGACAGCAGTTCGTACAGGAAAAATGGAAGCTGGATGCCAACAAGGAGCATTTGAAACCCAGCAAAAATGAATCACTAACTAGAGGCTGACTGAAGTTATATTAAAATGCACTGAAAACAATGTGAGTTATCCAAAAAATATTGCTTTTACTACAACACAGAACTTTGTCAGTTTCAACCTTATGTGATACTGTTTATCTCTTTTTATCAATTCACTCAAATCTGAGAACATCACACAGATAAAATCAAAATTAGTCAAGTTACAGTTTTGTTCATTAACCAGGGAATAAGGTGAAACACAAGAATGTCGGGTGTTTTGAAGCTGAGGACTTCTGAAGTTAATTATGACAACATTTAGATGATCCTCAGCAAGATAAATCATCTAATAGAGACCTTATTTCCCAGATTTTGCTGATACTTCACATTTTGCTGGAGGTTTACTTACACATTTTTTCACATAAATCCTCTGCTTTGTTTGTCACCACTGGCAGCTCTCTCATCTCCTGTAGTTATTAGTGTCACAAAGCCAGTGCTTTTTTTTAAACTTCTCTCTTCATTTCTTTTCCCTTCAGTATTGCTATTAAATCCTGCTGCTCTTTCTTATATATCTGAGAAATCTAGTCATTTCTCTCTGTCCCTGAGAGCAAAACATGTGCTCCTGCCCTTAATACTGTTGTCATTAAACTTGGCTCATATTCATTCCTCTCAGCAAAAGGTTTTGGTCCAAACTCCTCTTTTTCCTCTCTGTCTCCTCTTGCAGCTTAGACACAACCACCTTCTGCACTTCTGCCCTTTGTGCTGATGCCCATTGCTTTCCTCCCCTTCCAGGGCAATCCTGCAAATCTTCTCAGGTAATCGGTTTCACGTTTAGCTATAAAACCACTGCTTCTTCTGGTCTATCACCCTTTATGAAGGAAATAAACTATTTAAAAAGAGTAAAAGGGAGGAAACAGATTATGGAGAGGGAAGATAAATGGGAAGGGGAAACCTGAAATTTCATATACATAGAAAAGCATACAACTATAAATATATAAAACTTAAAAATACAAATAATTATACAGGTACAAAATTCCTGAGAGCCCTTCTCCTATGGCAGAAAGAGACACTGCTGTACATCGTCTCAACAAAATGATTCATTATGTTTCCCAATTTCTATAAGTTTTATAAATCCCACCAATAATATGTATCTGGTTTAGGGTACATTTCATCTTCAAAATGCTGAATTAATTATAGTTTTCAGGAGAGTTTTCACCTTACCTTTCTTTTATTTTCAAGAAAACTGCATTTCTCCACTTTTCCTTACGGGCCTTATCCTATTCCTTCAAAATCAGTGGAAAAGTACTGCCTGTATTTCACAAGAGGGAAGAAGTCCTTAGATTTCTGCTTCTCTTCTGGGATTTTTTTTTAATAATTATTTGTTGCGTTATTTGTTTGTTTGTTTGTATTTGTTCCCGTAATCCTTGTTCCCTTAACAGATTCTCAACTCCTTTGCTTAGCTTGTTTCAGTACATCAGTTGTTTTGCTTTACCTTTATCTCCTCTTTATTTTCTTTAATTATTTTTCAGTAACATTTGCCTGAATTTGTCTTAATCTGTCTTGTTTCACTTCTCTTATTCAATCCTTTTGCCTCCCTCTGTATTTCTCCTGTTGCAGTAGATATTATCGATTCCTGGTTGCATGTAGGAAAAACACAATTTTCTGGAGGTTTCTGTGTGAATAGAACCAGACACAGAAGAAAGCCTCAGGCATATAAAAAAAGTCACATATACACTGTGCTTATGAATTATTTTTAAAATATTTTTCTGAAAATACAGACCTCTGTGAAACTCAGTGTCAGGAATGAGCATCATCAGAAAAAGGAAGAAAGAAGAAGAGAAATCTGAAGCCAAACCAACATCTCTAAAACAAAAAAATGCAGGGGAGAAAATAAGTACAGTTCCAGTGGTTTGAGAGATACTTAATTGTGTAGCTGGTTGGTTTGTTTTCTTTACAATGCTTGTTCTAATGTTTTTGCTTTAATGGCTTTATTGCGGTGTATGAAATTGGACATCACGTTTCCACATAACAAAGGAAGGTAAAATCACTTGCAGCAATTCCTGAATAAATGCCATCACCTTTTGTGCTGAGATATGCATAGCCAAAGGAGTTCTTCCTGTTTTGCCTCCCACATTTTGAGGGCATATGCTGTCAGAAGCTGATTTTAAACAACTGGAAGTGATGCACAACTATTCTACCAAAGGGCAGGATCAAGCCCTCGGTATTTATCTCACATTTTCCATATTACTTTTCTGAATGTCACAGGTATTTAAATAGGATAACTGTGTGTCTTGGTTTCAAAAGTCATTAAAAATTCCTAGCATTTCCCCAGGAAATGCACATTTAAAGAAGAACTCTTTTAGAAGCTGACATACCAAAGCATACTTTTTTCTTTTTCTTCTGAATGTCTCAAAGCATCTGGGCTTTTCTGGACTAGCAGATCTACTTCTTTCTTCCTTTCTTCTTTTTTTTCTTTGTTTTTAAGGTAAAAAAGATGCTGCCATAGAGTCTAGGATGGGGGAGAAGTGAGCACAGTGGCCTCCTTGCTCTCTCCTGCCTTCTCTTGGTTTCTCCAGTTTTGCAGTCTATAATGATGTCTGACAGGAAGCCACGCATATGGGTAAGAGCTACTGAAGCATAAGCAACTTCCTCCCCAAAAGCATGTGCATTCAGTTTCAAGCTAGCTTAAAGAGTACTCAAAATGAAGAGAAAGCAAGTTAGCCCTGTACAGAGGTGTAGTTACTGGGCCGTGCCCTAACTCACCTGGTGAGGTATGGAAACGGAGTGGGCTCACATCCCACACTTCGGGCTGCAGCAGAGCTGGATCCTGCTTGTTGGCTGTAGCAATAAATATATCTGTGTTTATCAAGTCCAATAGCTGTTGGAACAGAGGACAATAATTCATAGTGCTCTATATAAGAAGGGTTGGTAGTTATGACTGTGAGAAGATGAATGGGATGCACCTGTTAAACACTAGTCCCCAGCGACAGGATAAACTTGAAGAGTCAATTTGTCTGCATTTTCTGACAGATACAAGAGCGGAGAAGTAGAAGGGAGCAAAAAGGCATATTCATAGGCAACTCTACAGATTATGTTTTCCTTTTTGAAGAGCTTCTTTTCTCTTGAGAGTCATGAAGCACACGTAACCCATTTAGTTAAAAGTTAAATTAAATTGCTTATGCAAGGACTGAATAAAAATTCTGTACTTACTCAGGCAGTACCAGAAAAAAAATAATCTGAATGAATAAAGATGAGATTTTTAAGATACGATGACTTTCAACTTCAGTATTCAAAATACAGTAATCTCAAATTCTATAAATTAGTGTAAATCTAACTGATGATGTTTAAATTCTGAAAATATTTTCCATGTTATTTTTAACTGCAACACTATGAATTCACAATTGGGGTTGATTTTAAACTATTTTTCTGCGCATACAATGTAAATTATAGATTTACATACTGTGTGAACTTTTATTTTTTTATATTAGGGTGTATTCATTTCTTTTGAGCCTTTCTGCCGTTGTGTAAATTCTCTAATGATAACAGGGAGTGTTAAAAGGGAAAAGTCAAAATAAAATGGAAGCTAAGATGTAGGTGTTGCTAAGCCTGTCTTAAGCCTGCGTATGCACAATGTGTAGAGATTGCAAAGGACTCATAAATCCTGACTGTGGGCTGTGAGATCCTGTTCTCATTTGTATTGCATCCTATCAGTTATTTACATATGGGTAACATAGAATTCACCATTTCTCAGCAGCTGCTCATTCTCAGCTTCTACGAGTCAGTGCAGACCAAATGCAGTGAAGTAGGGTACTTGGAGATATATGTGGTTTAACATGAACTGTACAGCAAGTCCCTGCACTACAAACATGAGTACCATATATTCATAAGATACTGTTTTGCTCATATGCTGCTCATTCTCTCAATAACTGACCAGTGATTTTCCCTTTATAAGAGTAAATGCATCACAAGGCACAGGGGCAGAAATGCTGAAAAACAGGAGAGGATCTCCACAAGTCAGTTTCTGGGGTTTTAATATTCTCAGCATTGTGTTAAAATATACACCCAAAATGAGAGGCAAGTCCTATGTTCCTTTCCAGGAATATGTCAGCTTTGTAATTTAGCTAATAAAATGTATAATAGGGATAGATTTGCACTGTATCACACATCTTCATCTAGTGCACTATGGCTACATTGCCCGTAGAAAAGAACTGTAAAATATCCCCTGTTCTTCCTTGCCATAGATTTTTTTTTTTTAACAAATCTTCCCCTTTTTAGATCTTTATTATTATTCATAGTGTCAGCTACTCTGATTGCAAATGAGGACAGCAGAGAGTACCAAACAGCAGAAATATTGGAAGAAGTCCTGTACCTACTCATGAGTAGGACATTCTTTTCTTGGAAGAAGGAACTCCTGCATTTCTCCCCTGTGCAAGAGCTGAGCAGGCCAAAGGATTAAAAGTCCAAACCCCGCAATCACTTGTGTGACCAAGAAAGGACCAGAGAAGTAAATACCTACCATTTAGGAGCCAAGTCATGCCAACTACTATATGGCTTAGTTGATATGTAGAGGCACAGAGGATATTATTATAATACTCTCCCATTTCATTTGCATCGGGAGATGAGTAAGTTCAAAGGCAGCTGCCTGTGTTTCTTACACTCTTCTGTGTTTGTTTTTCCAAAAGCTGCTGAACTTGCTTAAATGCATGATGCCATGGTCTCTAAAGCCTATTTGCCTTTTTGTTTTCTCTTGGCACCTCAAAAGAATATAAAGCAGCACAAAGCATGCATATTCCAAAATATCCATCAGGTTATTTCTGTGATAGTAGAACTGGAAAGTATAATGCATGCAGACGATGTGCTGCAGCCAGAACACTTACAGTACCTAAAGTGCTCATCTCCTCTCATTTGCTACAGAATTGCAGATCATATAACAACAGAGGCCAGGCAGATACAGCTTGAAATTAGTGCCATTTGTCTTTAAATGTCAGGATAATGTTGCACTTAATGCCTGTATTTTGACATATTGTGTTATACCACATCGTTTTTTGCATTTCTTTAACCTGAGGTAAAAGTGGATATGGAAAGAGAAGTCCTATTTAGGAATACAGGCATGTATGTAAAAGGATGGTGGCAGTAATGTAATCTCCCTATTCGCTTCCTGTATACACTTATATTATTATATCAAAATTCTTTTTTATTCCATTTCATCCTTTTAGTTCCTTACTCTTTATGGATCCCTTCTTTTTCTCTTCTTTTATCCTTCTTATCCACTTCTTCTTAGAACAACGCCCTAACGACACAACTTGCATCAAGAGTAACTGTCTTTCCAGTTTTCTGTTTTAATGCCATTTGATTTAATAAATCAGTGGTGTAGAGCAGATAAAAAAAGTTTATCTGCTTTACACCCTTCTATAATGAGCTAATTAAAGATATATGAGGTCTTTTTATTGTGACACATGAAGTCTGTTCTTTCTGCATTACTTTTTATTTCTTCCATGAGCCAGATCTTTCTTTCCTCCTACAGCTTCCTCTTATTGTGTTGTGGTTGGGATTCTCTGGGGGGATTGAATTAGGGGGGGATTGTTTGTTCGTTTGTTTGTTTGTTTGTTTGTTAAATGGTGGGCAGAGAGGGTCTTTCCAAAGCTAGTTCCCATTTTTCTTCCAGCACTTCTACAAGGTTTCCCAGTTTCCCTAGTTTTTTGGGGTTTGTTTTCACATTATCAAATAAAATGCACAAACAGCATCTCATGGCTTGGTTCAGCTGCCCTAACTTTCCAAAAGGAAAGAAACTCTCTGCTACTCTGCAGACCGTGAGTGTACTGTGCTTGATTTCTGGATTTATAGAGGAGCACAAATGGGGTTTCAGCCTCCTTTGCAACAACATAGCCCAACATTAGTTCTTCCTGTGAAGCGAATACTGAGAGTGCTGTATCTTTCTGCTTACACTATCTATAATTCATCAAACAAATCTCAGTTATCAAGTTCATAGATGTAGTGCAGATATTGGTGGGCAGACTCTTAAACTGAAGAGAATAGTACTGTTTATTTTACTGCTATATGAACTCAGTTTTCCCTCTGTATTTGAGTAGTATATTCTCCTAAGACAAACATAAAAAACATTTTTTTTTTTTTGTTTGAGGTGCTACACTTGGGCTGGGGCAATCCCAGGTATTTATACAGACTGGAGGAAGATATCCTTGAGAGCAGCCCTGCAGAGAAGGACTTGAGGGTTCTGGTGGACAAGAAGCTGGACATGAGCCAGCAGTGTGTGCTGACAGTCTGGAGAGCCAACTATGTTCTGGGCTGCATTAAAAAAGGAGTGGCCAGCAGGGAGAGGAATGTGATTGTCCCCCTCTACTCAGCTCTTGTGATGCCCCATCTGGAGTACTGTGTCCAGGCCTGAGGCCCCCAGCACAAGATAGACGTGGAGCTCTTGAAGCGGGGCCAGAGGAGGGCCACCAAGATGATCAGAGGGCTGGAGCACCTCTTCTATGAAGAAAGGTTGAGGGAACTGGGCTTGTTTAACTTGGAGGCTCCAGGGAGACCTCATTGTGGCCTTCCGATACTTGAAGGGAGCACATAAACAGGAGGGGATATGATTGTTTACATGGGTTGATGCAGTGCCTGAGGCACAGACTCAGATGTGAACAATCCAAATCATTTATTACAAGTTCTCACAACACTTACATACATTCACAAGTTTCAGTTCTCAGCTCTCCCATCCGCCTTTACAACTTTCCCATCCACAGTTACATGTCAACAAGGTATTCCACAAACACTTCTTAACTGTGCTTACAGGCATTTGTCCAATCAGAGCCATGAGACATTCTTTTTGTTTTTCTCTTCTTCTGGAGGTGTCCTTGGTTCTCAGCCTTGCTTTCTCATGCTGTTTATCTTGCTCTGCAGCTTCTGCTCTGAACAGCCTTTCTTGTATCCCCACAGGTTGATAGTGATGGGGCAAGGGGGAATGGTTTTAAACTGAGGGGAGGTTTAGGTTAAATGTTAGGAGGAAATTTTTCACTCAGAGGGTGGTGATGCACTGGAACAGTTTGCCCAAGGAGGTTGTGGTTGCCCTGTCCCTGGAGGTATTCAAGGCCAGGCTGGATGTGGCTTTGGGCAGCCTGGTCTAGTGGTTGGCAACCCTACACACAGCAGGAGGTTGAAACTAGATGATCTTTGAGGTTCTTTTCAACCCTCCATTAGGCCATTCTATGATTCTATGTTTCTATAATTTCTTTTGAAGTAAAGCTTCCTCTTATGATGCAAGGAAAGTTCAGATCTTTGCTAGGAGGCAAACAGTATTCTGGTGGTTTTCCTTCATCCCAGTTTTCAGGCTCAAGAGAGGACCCAAAATTTGTAAAGTTCCACATTTCAGTACGCCATCAAGACTAAGCCAAGATCTCCACCTGGAGATCCTTTGGTTTTTCTGGGTCCTTTCTGGCACTGGAGATATTAAGAATAACTCAGGGGGCTCAGCTGTGCTAAGGCAGTTTGAAAATTATGCTAAATTCTGCCTAAGCAATATGCTGTCCCCGATGAATTTCTAAATGACTAAAGTTGACAACTAATTAAACCAAATTAGTGTTTTTCATCTCCATTTTCTACTTCTGTTTTCATCAGCTGTGTGTGCTTCATCCTTCTAAGAAGGCTGAAGTTATAGCAGGGAGAAAGAGATGAAGAGATTAGGTGGTTTTAGGAGAAATGGAAAAGATAAGTAGGTTTTCAAATCATCTGCACAATGGGTGACTGAGGGAAGGAGGTTAATAAATTGAATAAATATGCACAATTGACACTTATTGTAGGAAAGGCACACACTTGGGCTAGTGGCAGAACCCTGGGAATTCCCACCAGTGGAAAGAGCACATACCTAAAAGAAAATGGAAAAGAAATCCCTCAAACCCAGCATATAACCATGCAGCTCACACTACATTCAGTACATATTCATTTTACCTCTTCCCTGGACTGTTTCTTTCAAATGTTCTTTGTACCATATTTGCTGCAAAAGAGATCTCTGACTGCAGCTACTACTGGAATGCACTTGTTTAGCTATAAGTTTAGGTCTCATTAGTGCTTGACTCTAAAAAGTTGACAGGGCTGTAGGGATTGTAACCTGTAGAGACTCTATAGTGATCAAATCTACAAAAGAATCATGGTCATAGAGTGATTACCTGAATCTTTTCCTATTGCCTTGACAATAAATAATATGCACTCTTTGTCACCAAGAAATAATGTATAGCAAGAACTGTATTTCAGTAAGAATGGATAATTCAATGAAATTCTATATAATTCTTGCACACTCAGTCAAGAGAAATCAAATTTACAACAAACAATGAAGGGGAAAGCTGTAACACAATGCCACAGACATCAGACATTTGTTGAAAATAATATTTACTTACAGACAATGCCATTTTCTTTCCTTCTTTATTGTAATTTACTTCTGTTAAGATTTGGATTCAGTACTGGATCCAATATCAACTGCTTATTAATATGCTAGTTAATATGCCACCTTTATCTCTAGTTCAAAATGGAGACTGAATGGGGAGTTAAGAAGAAAAGAAAAACAAACAAACAGCAATTCCATTAATAATATTTGTTTGCAAAGGCAAGTGGTCAGCATGCTTTTGTGATTGAGCTTTAAGCTGCCAGTGTTTGGTTGTATAGTAATTATTACTGCAAGCAGTAGCACAAGGATACTGGTCCGCACATAGCTGTGGTGACGCAGCCACTTCCAAAGTAATCTCACTGTGGGACATGAAACCTTCTACACACATTCTGTCACTGAGAAGACAGGTCAGGAAATCGGTAGCTATCTATTCCACTCTTAAATAATTCACTCTGCTGGGAACAGGGAAACAGTAAATTTTCCAGCTTCCCTCCGCCAAGAATGAGGGAACATACATTAAATTTGTTAACTTCCCTCTATGTCCCCGTAAAAGCAAGAAGTCACCCAATCAAAACTCCAAGCTGTTTCCTTGACCACAGCAATTTGTTAGTGTTATTTGAAAATGAGTATTTGTCTTTGAACCAGTGTTCTATTCAACTTTTAACGTAGGCACCAGTCTTGTCTTTTCACCAACAGGGAGATATTTTCATCCATGAGCAATTTTAGTGTGCAGTGGCCAAACTAATCAGACCATCCCTAGTTTATTGTAGTATAGCTACATTAAATCGTTTTCTGTTTCCCAACATTTTAGTTATAGCTGAAACTGTCTACAGCTACTCTAAAAACATCCCTATTTATTCTTCAGACAGTTGCATAGATTTATGTACTCTGAATCCCCCATGTATTTAATATCTTCTTTTTACACCCAGAGAAGAAACCTTTTTGCCCCTCTAGCCTGAGTATTATAACAATATTGTATCTGTTGGTTCAATAGCAAGAATGGCATTACGTACTGTATCAATGGTCCTGAGATGAGAAAATAGGAAAAGGTGGAAAGCAATAGACCTTTACATCTGTTAATACTGGTTTCCCAGGTTATCTTATTCACGTGTTCTTATGTATGGAGAGACAACAAGGTAGCAAGAGGCAAATTGCCTGAAACCAGTAATTTCTTTGGGAAATAAATTTTCTTTTTAAAACAGTCTTTCTGTCACAAATCTAAACCAAGGGATCTTTAAATCTCAGTAATAGAAAAGCAGCAGTAAAAATGATATTGCAGGATATTATATTTATTCTCCCACAGTGATTTCCACATTGCATTTTCATATTTCACAAGTCAAAACAGAGAGACATACTATTTCCTTGTTTAAGGAAGTACAAGAAAGTTTCTATGACAATTTCATAATGATGTTTTCTATATTCGAGTGGTAAATGAATTTAAGAGGATATACAAAGTTGACAAAAGTTTTTAACTAGAGTAACTGGCTTGGACAGGTACACCCTTCGCTGGGTAAGGAGCTGGCTGCAGGGCCGGGCCCAGAGAGTGGTGGTTAATGGAGTTAAATCCAGCTGGCGACCAGTCACGAGTGGTGTTCCCCAGGGGTCAGTGCTGGGGCCTGTCCTCTTCAATATCTTTATCGATAACCTGGATGAGGGCATTGAGAGCACCCTCAGTAAGTTTGCAGACAACACCAAGCTGGCAGGAAGTGTCGATCTGCCTGGGGGTAGAGAGGCCCTACAGAGAGATCTGGACAGGCTGGATCTCTGGGCTGAAGCCAACGGGATGAGGTTCAACAAGACCAAGTGCTGGGTCCTGCACTTCGGCCGCAACAACCCCAGGCAGTGCTACAGGCTTGGGGCAGAGTGGCTGGAAAGTTGTATGAAGGAAACGGACCTAGGGGTATTAGTCGACGCTCAGCTGAGCATGAGCCAGCAGTGTGCCCAGGTGGCCAAGAAGGCTAATGGCGTCCTGGCTTGTATCAGAAATAGTGTTGCCAGTAGGAGTAGGGAAGTCATTCTCCCTCTGTACTCAGCCCTAGTGAGGCCCCACCTCGAGTACTGTGTACAGTTTTGGGCCCCTCACAGCAAAAAAGACATTGAGGCCGTGGAGCGTGTTCAGAGGAGGGCGACGAAGCTGGTGAGGGGTCTGGAGCACAGGCCTTATGAGGAGCGGCTGAGGGAGCTGGGATTGTTCAGTCTGGAGAAGAGGAGGCTCAGGGGAGACCTCATCGCTCTCTATAACTACCTGAAGGGAGGTTGTAGTGAGCTGGGGTCAGCCTCTTCTCTCTTGTAACTAGTGACAGGACGAGGGGGAATGGCTTCAAGTTGCGCCAGGGGAGATTTAGGCTGGACATTAGGAAATACTACTTTTCTGAAAGAGTGGTCAGACGCTGGAACAGGCTGCCCAGGGAGGTGGTTGAGTCCCCGTCCCTGGAGATGTTCAAGAAACATTTAGATATAGCGTTGGGAGACATGGTTTAGTGGGGTTATTGGTGGTAGGTGGATGGTTGGACTAGGTGATCTTGTAGGTCTTTTCCAACCTAGCTAATTCTGTGATTCTATGATTCTATGATTCTATGATTCTATGATTCTATGATTCTATGATTAAATATGTCATTTAATATATCTTCGAAGTATGGATAATGAGGAAAGTTAATGGACTAAAAGTGATTTATGATCAGTTGTTTTGTATGCTTCTTTCACTGATTTTTATACTATCACTTAGCTTAATCCACATTTAGTTCTCAGATTCACCAAACTACAGTACTCTTCTAGTTACACCTATAAACATTACTATGGCTTTAACATAATGTACAAACCATCCATGGGTTGATTACCTGTTAAAATTCTCGTGCTAAAAATCAGTCTAATTTAGTGGCATAGGCAAGAAATCTCCAATTGGATTCTCTAGCACCTTCAAGGATGCCTCTGGTATTGTGGTAACTGAGAAGAAAACCCATCAGGTTTTCTATTTCCTATTTCCTAGGTAAATGCATTGAATCAAGCATACCCAAGGATGGAACCTCTCTATACTGCACCCTCACCTAGGGTCAGTTTAGTTGTAAATACAACTAAGTGATATAAATTACATATCTTCAGAAATACATAGCTTAAGGAAATGAAAAATTATGCTCTGTATCTTATGGCTAGATTGTTTCTGGTATCCAAGGCAAATTAACATAAAGCTGACTGCACTAATTCTGCTTACACATCCTATTTTATCTCTGTTGATATATGTGTGTGTATGTACGTGTGTGTGTGTGTGTGTATATATACAGACACATATTACCCAAACAGAAATTTTAATATTTCTGTCCATATATATGAAAAGCAGCCAGGTACTACACATCTTTTAGAGACAATGCACCATTTTCCTGATCCTTACTTCTAGAATATTCTATTGCCAAACCTACTTACTGAAGTATTTGCTTCTAACATAGAGTGATAACACAGTTGCTCTGCAAAATGATGATTTAGAAATCTGGTCTGAAATGCAGAAAATATGTAACTCCAGATAACCACTTCTTTGCTGATTCTGAAGAGTCATTTCAATGAGTGATATCTCTTTTGATTCTGTCACCACATCAAAAATTCCTCAGAAAACTATATAAAAATAGCATAGAAAAAAAAACAGATAGCAAAAAAATACCAAGGAAAGTCCTGAAGAACAGTTCTTTTAATCAATTAGTCCTCTATAAGATTCAGAACAGAATACAGGGACCAGAGTTTTCTGAGCTTAGTTCCTGGCAATGGCAATTTATGGAAGGAAGAGACATATCCAAAGATCATTGTTCTAAAATACCTGTTCTCTAACTATTTTATTTTAAGCATATAAATTATAGTATTTTTATTGGTGAAAAAAATCTTGGATGATCGTCCACCCGCACACTGATAAAATCACTAGTAGTGATGAAGGAATCCTCCACTTATCTTGTCTTATTTGTAAAGACTTTGCATAAATACCCATGTTCTGACTTTTAAAATCTCCCTCAGGATAGAATGGCTTGTCTTGTGAGCTGATATGTAATGTGGGTGAGCCACTGAAACAGGCCATGGGAGCACCAGCAACCCCTGTGAGCAGGAAGGGGTAGGAAAAGCAGTGTGAGCGGGTTGGGCAGACTGAGAAAAATTAGCATTTATACAGTCTCTGAATGCAAAGGGCTTCAGGGAAGATACTCAGAGAGAGTTCAGCAGAGAAAGTGTTCTGAACAGGGGCAGAAACAGGACTTTAAGGAGGGAGGGAGTGGTGGGTGTGGATCCAGGGCATTTGGACATCTACTCATCTTTACCTAGTCCTAGCACATAAGTCTTTCAAATGGGGACAGCCTGAGGCAACCACATGCACCTATTCACAAATCCCTTACTATCTACTCCTTCTTTCTCTCTCCCCATATCCCCCAAAGCCTTGCCTACTTCACTTTCATGATCTGCTGGAGGAAACGAGACAACATAGGAAAAGTCTCTGTAACACCCAGACTGCAACCCAGAGCCTTGAGCTCCAGGATCCCTGTGCAGGAATGGCACCATTTTGTCTTTCAAGCAGTATCATCCCTACAGAAGGCTGCATCCCTACTACCAAGCAACAGTGCCCAAGGGTGGGGTCAAGTCCTGGTTATTTCCCCTCAGAGGTGATGTTTTGTTCAGTTAAACTACAGAAAATATGTGAGGAGAACTTTAATTGTGATGCCTGCTGTGAGAATGGGTTTCAGTGTTGTACAGACTCCAATCAGACTTTGAGGTGATGCCATGTGGTGGATATCAGGTGGGCAAGAATTTTTGAGTCCTTCCTAGAAGGGACTGATGTAACCAGCTGCAAAGGGCAGAATTTGCCTGGTAGCCCAAGCAAACTTGAGCTTTCATGGACAGCTAGCTCAGATACAAGATATGAAATACTAACATGCACGCAACCTGGAGGTAACTCTCAGTAAATCCCATACTTCACCATCATAAAAACTGGAGGGGGGGGGAGTTAGTGTTTTCCTGAGGTAGAAATTTTGAAACAATCCACCAATTAAAGACCCTATATTTCACCTTAAAGGGCCTTTTTCGAAACCCAGCTTTTACCAAAACTTTTCACCATAGCTATAAAGAAAGACATAAAGTTTGATTCATCTTCACATTAAGTTATGCTAGTATAATTGCATTTCTTCCACTGGATTTACATAAATGCAAATTAGGTCCACGCTATCTTGTATGCAAGTAATGAGATTTTTCAAGTTCTAGAAGGCATCGTCTCTACCCCTTTAATTAGTTAATTCTCTTCTCTTACTAATTTAGCTATAAGAAGTAGGAATATGGCAAGGTGAAATGTGATAGGTTATTATTTAGAGTCTCATATTTCATTTTTCCACCTATGTTTATAGCTCTTGAGTTTCATCTTAAGTGTCAGAGAGGATAAAATAAAGCTCAAGCAGGTTTTACCATCTCTCGAATCCAAATGGCAGAGTAGCATTTTTTCAGTGCTTTTACTATAAAAACTGATTCTTCTTTCTTCAACAAAGACCCATTTTCATTCAAAAACTTTTTGTGAATCTCAACATAACTACTGTAACGATTTCATTGCAATGAAACCTAAGAAACAATCACATTTCAAATAATTTGGAGTATTATTGGGAACATTTTGTTCAGCTCTATTGCAAGCCAAGCAAGTAATTAACAACAGGACTTCACTATAGTGCCTTTGAGACGGTGTTAGCCTCGGAACCCTTTCAGAGAAGAGTTTTGCTGGATCCTCCATTTTTGTTTTGTTTCTTATTTGTTAGCAATGTTGTGATGGAACCACCCTTTTCATAAAACCCACTAATTTGACTTTTGGAGGTTCAAATTTAAGTATCCAGGGATGGATTTGAGATAAATCTGAAGAATTTAATCTGATGTATTATCTACAAGTTCATAAGCTGGGAATCAATATTCCTCTTTTTCTCAGGGAGTTAGGTCCCCAAGCCTAGGACTCACTTCAACAGCTGGCATGAGTTCTCAGCAGTATCACTTTCTTTCATTATGTGTCTTGAAAAGAAGACTCAAAATATCTTCTAATCATTTAAGTCATGATAAATATTTAACAGTAAGTGTTCATATTTAGGTCAATATAACATGAATGTTCAACAACCTTTCTATTACTCATTGCTGGAGGAGCTCAAGACTTCCTATCCTACTGCTGAGTTTAAAAAAAAGCAGATAATTTTATGAGCAAAGTTTGCAGTTACACATGATCCGCTCGATAATTATAGTTAATGTGGCAGAAGACAAATTAAATCACTATGGGTTTAAAGAAAGATTTTTAAGCCATGGACGACATTGCAAAATATGACCAGGTACTTTATATTACTTTAAATGTTGCCTTTTTCTGAAACATCAATTGGTCATTGGCAGAGCTTGAAATAGCCAATTCATTTGATCAAGCTCAACATTCTGCTCTGAGAGCTGAGCTGTCAGCCAGCTTTAATTGCACCCTACTTTGGATTAATTCCAGTGGCAAGGCCTAAAGATGACAATAAAGGTATTTAGAAAAAGACATGTGAGAGCAAATGGTTTCAAGGCACATGACTCCTCTAATTTATAGGCATTGTTAGCACTGGCAACATCATTAAACAGCTTATCACAGTCAAAAACATTATTCTCTGCAAGCAGATGGTCAGCAATTGCATGATTTTGTTTAGGTTTTGATTTACATACTGGTCTGAAAAGACTTTAATTTGTTTATTTTACATGAAAATGAAGAAGACAGTTTGATAGTTGCATTCTCTTATAGGTAATCTGATATGCTGAATTATCTCAGTAAGACATATTTTATTAATGTGCATCTTTTTCTTTGAACGTATTTCAAATTGCGTTTGTGGTTTCAGTCTTCCTTTGCTCTCCACCATCACTCTTTCACATAAGATGAGCATTTAGTTTAGGGCTAACTTTAATGAATATTTCTGAACCAAGCTTAGTGACAGGGCCCTGAATACACAAATTGGTCTTGGTGGCCCTGACCAGCCTCACCACTGGCCTCCTGTCATGCACTCTCACCCCACTGGCCTCTAAGCTCAGACTTCTCCCCAGTCCTGTACAGAGCTATGTCACTGCCAGCCTCATCCCCAGCCCCATCCATCACCTGCCCCTGTCTTATTTACTGGGGCCTCACTCACCATCCCCAGCTCAGCTCTGCTTACCACCTTTGGGTACGGTGGGATGGGGCCACTTAGGAGCCTCCTGTTTCACTGCTCTGCTGTTCCACCACCCTGCCACTGCCCACCCTGGGTATACTGAGCCCTGGTAGTCCTTTAGACATGGAAATGTCTATTAATTATAACTTCCTATGAGAAAGTTGCAAATCTGATGAATATTTGTTTAGAAAGCCTTCAGGCAGCTCTAGTGTGTCTGATGAATCTCTCTCACTCATTCATGTAAAACAGTGGGACTAGGACTGACTCCCTCTTTTTGGTCTGGAATAACAATTTGAACTCAGATCTTCGACACCCAAAGGTTATTTTGTTTAGCAGGATATGGACTGAGTAGGCGAGAATTCCTCACAAACCTAAGAAATAATTAAACAGTTAGACAGCATGGAGAACTGCCAAAGGGACACCACAGCCTTCCCGCAGTGGTGGACCTTTTGTGCATCTCTTAGTGTCAGGGGATCTGGATGAGCACAAAATCCCAAGTATCCCTCTCCAACCTCAGAACCAGGATTGGGGCAATGTCTGATAGCACCAAGGAATGCCCCTTAGGCTGGGAGAGAGTTACAGATTTCCTCTTAGCTGGGTATGGTTCCTTCTGAGTTGGCGGTGGTGCCCTCATCTTACAAGCTTACTCCTGGTCTTTCTGTTAAATCAGTCAGCCCTGCCTTCACCCTGCCACAAGCACATGGTGTCCTGAAGCAGTCGCTGGAGAGAATATCAAGAAATATTTCTCCCTAGAAGTCTGCACAAAGCTTTCTCATTTCCAAAACTAAATAAAAGAGAAGACTTTCCTGGTCTTTACCTGATAATATTGAAGCTAAGCAGCATATTGGTAATTTAAATGTTAGAGTAAGATGGCCAGCTGTCCTACTTGATATGATGGTCTCATTTTCTTCAGTTAAGTGTCCTGTTGTTTTGATGACTGTAGCACGGAATGCCATTTTTCTTGCCTTGTGGCTTTAAGCTAAATATTTTTAAACTGTCCATTTCACAATGCAGATGTGAGGTGTTCCTAATTACTATGAAGAAGCTAGCTGAACAATTTTATTTTAATGTTAGAAAAAAATGAGCTGGCAATTATCTTGATTATCTTGGCAGGGTACCAAAATCTACAGATTTCAAAAGCAGGATGATTGGGTTTTATGCTTGTATTCAGACTGGAAGTGTTATAATGATGGTTTTGCTTTGTTTTATTTGCTCTTACTTCTGCAGTTCTTTGTAAGTGGTTTTGAGGGAGCAGGCCTTGCTTGTACTCCGGTATATATGTTTGTCAGTTCATTACCACTTTTTCAGTACAACACAGATAAACCCTAGTGTGATAATTTACTGAAATCTTAATTGCTGAACTTCTGTTTTGGTAGTTTAAGGCTTAAATGAAAAAGAATGTGGAGTATATTTTTGTTCTTAATAGGGTGGCCGCTTGGATATAAAGCAACATAAATAAACTCAGCAGTTGCCATATAATTAAATTTATTCTGAAAAATGTGATTGAGATGAACAGAGTCTGTTATTTTGTTTGCTTTTTGTTCCACTAAAGAATAGAAAAAAATAGCAGCAGCTGATTCACCCTGGAGCATAGATGAAGTTGCTCAGGAGAGAAATGGTTCTGGCTGCATTCACATTTTTAGGATATTGTAAGATCCACACAAGGCATTCTTTTGCAGTCAATGTCTGTTTGCATTTGGAATCCTTAACCAGAAGTGTCCACCATTATTCAGAGCTTTCACTGCTAAATTAAATGGTCTGTGCTAGAAGCTCTGACTTCAAACTGTGGAAACCTGCTCAAAATAATTCCCTAGAGACAATCCTACCTGAAAAGGCCCAGACTTCTGAAGGAGACAAAGACCAGATCCTCCTACATGTATTTGTCGTGACTGCCAACCGATGACTCTTCCTGATACACCCACTTAGACAACCACAGAAGCTGGCAGGTGGAGTGCTGACAAAATCTCGCATGTAGCAGGCCATTTCGAATAACTGTGTGGGCTATGTCACTGTGACAGTCCCCATTCCCAGCTGGAAGCACTGGCAGAAATTATACCAGCTTATTAATTCTGTAACCCACTACATCATAGAGTCACAGAATCATAGAATGGCCTGGGTTGAAAAGGACCTCAAAGATCATCTAGTTTCAACTCCCCTGCTGAGTGCAGGGTCGCCAACCGCTAGACCAGGCTGCCCAGAGCCACGTACAGCCTGGCCTTGAATGCGTCCAGGGACAGGACATCCACAACCTCCCTGGGCAACCTGTTGCATTGCGTCACCACCCTCTGAGCAAAAAACTTCCTCCTAATATCCAACCTAAATCTCCTCTCTCTCAGCTTAAAACCATTCCCCCTTATCCTATCACTATCAACCCATGTAAACAGTCTTTCCCCCAATGTTTATACGTTCCCTTCAGGTACTGGAAGGCCACAATGACATATCATACAGTTTTCCACCTTCAAATGGCTGCAAGATAACTGATTCAGATATTGTGAGATATGCTGAGACATGGTTTAAAAGCTGTGGTTCCATAGGGTATAATCTCATTGAGCCCATCCCTGTGTTGTGCCAAACCTTCCACACAAACAGGTCAGCTGGGGGCCAGGTTTCTAACCTCCCACTGCTGAACTCATCCATGGCTGGGAGGTTGCTGGCTGTGAGCTGAGCAGTACACATAGATGGGACAGGTTTCAGTCTGCCTCTGGGCTGCTCCCAGAAGCACTCCTTCACCAAACCCCACAGATCTATTTCCTTCATACAAGGGATGATTCTCTGCAACTAAGAGGTGATAAACATGTTAACAAAAGAGAGATTTTTTCCCCTGACAGGATAGGTTTCCAAGTTTTTTTGACTTTTCCAACAATTCTGAGGTGGCTTTACTTACTTTATATTTTTGGAGTGGATAGAAGATGCTTTTCATAATAATCACAAACAGAAGATTGTAATATTTTGGCTTATGAAGTGGGAGAAAGGTTAGACTTTTCTAATTATGAGATTTAAATGTAGGGATAATGAAAGATTTCAGACAACAATAATTAACTCCTGTGAATACTTCTGAACTAATTTTAAAAAGTTGCTTCTCTGTGAAAATCTAAAGATTTTATGAATTACATTAATGAAATTAACAATAATGTTCATAAATGTATGGGAGAAGCAAACCTTATTTATGAATTCCCCAGTGTTTAAAATAAAAAGGGAGTGACAGGTGAACGTTGAAAATAAATATAAGGATGATATTGTTGAAGATAAAAGATGAAAATATGTCTTCAAATATTTGGATATACAATGTGTATCTTGTAACAACAGACACAAATTACGTACAGGATAAAAAAAAGCACAAACTGAATTTTCATTGACAACTGAAAGCATAAATGAAAAGGTTCTTTTCACCTATAAATCATTACGAAGAGATGAAATTATCTGTTTTAATACTAGAATTTTTAATATTGCTGTTATGAAACAATGCTTTTCAAGATGTTTTATATCGAATATTTTATTCTGCTTTTTCTAAATCTTAGAAGCTTTTAAGTTGGGATATACTGTTCAAAGGAGGACAAGAACAGAGGAGGCTCAGGCCTTACCCTGTTCTACAGCTCCTGACTATTCAGACAATTGAAACATTCAGTGCTGCCTATAAAATTTAAGTCAAGTGCTTTCCAAACTGTACCACACGTCACTACTACTCATATTGTTTCCAACACTTACAGCTTTACATGTAGGTATGTAGACATTAAGTAAGCAATGATTATTTGTTTACTTAGCTCATAAAACATTGGAAATATTAGCTCTATTTATATACTTAAATAGTATAATAAAATATGTGTTATATATAACAACAAGTTTGGCTAGAGAAGAAATGAAGGTATGGGAAATTGAACATATACATAGTTCTGGTATGAGTGAACCATCTGAAAATAGTGAACCAGTGAACCAGCTGAAAATAGTAATTGTGTCCAGCAGAATATAATATTCACTAATGTCAAATATTTATAATTTTCAGGCAAATTATGTTTTGTTACCTCTTAAATAATTTGGACCAATCAGAAGGTGAGCACACTTCATTTTTGAATCTACATGATTCCTTGTGTCTCTTTTTCTGATCCACCAACATTCTTCAGTCACAGTCCTTTTTTTCTTTTTTTGCAAAGCTCTAGTCATAAAAATCCCTTTATTTAGTTGCAATGCTTTATATTTTTAGAATGATTATTATTTGGCTCATTAATTTCTCTTTAGAAAGTGAATATGAGATCCCTACAAAATATCTTGGTATATTCAACTAGACATGTGACTTCAACATAACAAGATTGCATGTGTAATACACACACAGACACACTAGGAAGATATAGCTTTTATTGAATTACACTGAATTGAATTTTAAGTATGTTGAGTAGCATCTCTACTAACAAGTAAAGACCTATGAAAGCCAAGTGATGGTTACAACGCTATCCAATAAAAGTGAAACAATTCAAATTAGTGGGAATGTACTACATTATTTTCATAGAAACAAAAAGTACTTAGAAAACAGTTAAGCAATAGAAGCAACTTTATGGAAGATAATTATTTATTTTTATTCAGTTCCTCTTCAGCTAAGAAGTTCAACAGGATGTAGTTAGCACACCCCTCACAAATTAAGCAAATTCTGAACTTAGGCTGTATCTTTGGGATGTGATCCAAACAGGAGCTAGTTCTTAGGACTGCCAGAGGCAAGCAGTGCTCAGTTTTCACCTGAAAGAAGCACCAGCCAATTTCTATGGAGAACTCTGTATGCAGGGACCCATTAGAGGGTTCCAGAGCTAACCAGCAGTAAAGTCCACTCACAATTGCATTAATCCCCGCCTACATCTGAGATGTACCATAACAGGGAGCAACCAAAAAAGAACTGCAGCCATCAGAGCAATTCACATGATCTGCTGCAATCTTCCCTCTCTTCTGGGAACTACTTAGAGACATAAAGTAGGAAGACTCAGAATAATTGCTTTGGCAATAGCAGAGGCAGCTCCTTCCAAGTTTTTATCTTACTAAATGCTCTTTATTTCTCTTTCATTTATGACTACCTCTCTCGGCATGTCATGTGATCAAGAACAATCATGAGGCCCCTAGGAAAAATAAAAGACAGAGAATGAGATGCCACCGCCAGCAGAGAGGTTTGTCAGGGCTGCAGATGGTTTTGAGCTGCTCTTGGGAAAGAGATTCATGCAGAGAAACAAGAGAATGAGCTGGATGAATCAAACAGAAAAATCCAATCTAAAATGCAGTTTCTTTGTCCTAAGTATCCACTAGCACCTATTCCCTCTGTACTTTTGTTTCTTTGTGGTACTTATGTTTGTCAGCCTGCTTCTGTTAATCTGTCAGTGTAAGAAGCAATTCTGAAGGGGAGGATAAGATGAAGCAAGTTTATCAGACAACCTCACAAGGTATTCTGTTCCACTGTTAAAAAACCCTCATGGTCTGTGAGAAATTATGAGCTAACAGTGTAAGTTCTGGAATCCCATTTGCAACCCATGAGCCCCCAGTCAGGGCACAGCATGGCTGAGGCAGGCAGCCTGGGCCCACCGTCAGGAGTGGAGCTGGGCCAGGGATGGTGACAGGGCCAAACAAGAACTACTCCCATGTGGCAGTGCATACAGGAATGAGTTCAACCTAGGATTTCTCAAAAGCATCTCAGGAGTCAGCATGATTGATCACATACTGGTCAGACAGAAGAAATACACTGTGAAGGAAAAAACAGAGCAGCAAGAAAGGGACACTCGGTAGTTCTGAGTACCATGCTGGCTGCCGTTACACTGCGCTGTGTGAGGTCCACTCTCTGGGCAGTCCAGGGAGGCCATCCCGCAAAGCTCTGAGCAAAGGACTGAGCATATTATGTTTATTAATTTTATTATCTATCTAAGAGCACCTCACACTGCTGGCTGCCATACCTCATAGCAGGCTTCTCGGAAAATGTCCTGGTTTTGCTGCCAGCCCTCCACAACACCCAGCGACATATTGCTCCTACTGTGCAGTGTGCTGTGTTCCCACCATGCACGGAAGGTAGAGGGCTACAGATAGCTGGACTCTGGCAACACAGGGATCGGGGTTCTGCTTAGATCACATGCTTTCACAATAGCAGAAAGTTCAATAAATGCCACGGGCCTCATTGTGGCACTGTGTATTATACTTCCTGCCTAAAATACAGAAAGAATACAGAAGTTACAGCCACTGAATCAAAGATTTAGTTTAGGCACAAAATAGCCTAGTTAAATATATTCCATCCATGTTTCTAACATTGTTAATCTGATTTAAAATGCTGTGAAATTTGAAGCTACACCTACAGATAAAATTCTACTGAAAACATATCCATTAACACAGACAGCAATGATATCTCTAAAGTTTTTGCATCTTTTTGCAGTACTGTTTATCATACACATACATTTAGACAAGTATTTTGCAACCACAGACAGTTAAGGGATAATGAAACAGGAGGCATCTTTATTAGGTAATAAGCCAATTGCAGATCCCAAGTGCATCATCTGCAAGGGCATAGGTTAATTACTATCAGTATAATGTTTAGACAAATATGAAATGGAATTATTTTTGCCTGTCTTTCTTTTCCCCGTGGTGCTCAGTATTTTTTCATGCTGAGTGCAGATGCAGAGCTGAGAAACTCAGAACGGTCTCAAGGGCTAAGGAGTACTACGGTGTCAGCCTGAGAACAGAAGGTGATATTGCTAAAGCTTATTATTTTCTAAACAGAAGATGCAAAAAGAGCTCCACATTCATAGGCACTGAACAGCAAAGATGAGGATAAAAGAATTGATTACATTTTGGCAGAATAGCAATAAGCTGAAAAATGAAAGAAACTTGGGAACTGACTTTGAGGATCTGAACACAGCTGGTGCCCAGAATAGGATATCTCAAAGAATGATTGCAAAGCAAGTCATAGTTCACCTAAAGAGTTGTGCAGAAGGACAGAGAATCCTTTCTCATTTTCTAAGGAAAATCATTTTTTATTGCTGTGAAGTGGTGCAATTGATAGCTTAGATAAAGTAATAGCAACCCAAGAGTAGTAATTAGAATCTCTTGATGGTTTTCTTTGGAGACAGTAATTCATTTAGTTTAAATGATTAGTAAAGGTTTTTAAGGTGCTTCAGAAGATGTTAAAAAAAAGTGAAATGCTTAATCAGCAACCTCTGTGATTGCCTGAGATTCTCTCTTTCTCTGCTTCCCACATCCACCTGACAGTTCCAGGGTGGTATTCTCATCCAGACCTTAGCTCTTCAAGTAGAAAAGGGTGCCACGTTTTCAGTCTCAGGATCTTCTGTCAGCATGGGTTCAGAATAAATAACCTGGGATTAGTAAAGTGGCGAATGTTGCAGGTATCCATAAAATTTAGACTGAAAATTCAGACTCAGCGTAAGGTATTCCAAGGCAATGACAGGCACTTAGCTTCATCTCTGTAGGTGGCAAGAGTTATCACCTTAAAATATAGAGAAGAACTCACTAATAGAAGATAGAAGAACATTTTGTTAGTATTATAACATGGATAGAGTCATCCTTTCTTCAGTTGGGCAGAAAATGAAGGAATCATTTAGAAATTTATCTCCAATGTGATTACTGTGTGTGCCATTAGTTTGATCAGCACACACAGTTCAGAGCCAAAGGTAGACAGCAAGAATCTCACTAGCCTCAGGAGATGAGAATAAAGGAGGCCTGGGGCTGTTGTCTACAGAAGTTCAGCATTCAGCCAAGACAATCCAGGAAGGTGAATATGTATAGACACCTTGAGGGCGAAAGCCAATGTCAGAGATTCTGAAATCACAGGGAGACTCCCAGTAATGCTAACTGGGTGCATATCTCTTCTTTGCCTCCAAATCACCCTTTGCCATTTCATTATTTTCCATCTTTTGCTATTTGTTCTTTCCACAACCTCAATCCTTGATTTGCTCTTGGTAGTGAGCCTACAGTAGCTTTCTGTATGTGTTTCTCTTTGCTGTCTAGAGTGGGATTTTGCTTTAGAAAATAATTCTTCTCTTGGCCCAGTAAAGTTACATAATTCTCCATTTAGCCATACAGTTTTGCTCTCCGTTTGAAATCTTCCAGCTCATCTGTATGCACACCATCTGTGTCTCTACTACAATGTTCTTACATGGCCTCCAGGCTTAGTTAGTGGTTTTAAAGTTTTATTACTTTGCCCTTCAGTCTCATGTTAATCATTTTGCTCACTGTTTTAAAAATCTTCCCTTTCAAGCCTTGCTGCTAGCATGTCAACCAAAGAGAAATCCAATACCTCCACTATGATATCAAACCCCATTGCACAGTGATGGCTGGTAATCAATGGAAATACTGTAATAACAAGAACACAATCCAGCTGTTATATTCAGCATGATACAATTTTATTAATTACAAAAGAACAGGGTAGCTTGCCAAGAACATAGAGTAAGAGCCATATAAGTAAATATTAAAAAAAAAGAAATATTTTTAAAACAATCTCACTTACTTTTTCTAATTTATTGAGAGATCTCAAACTGTGCCTACAGCTATTGTACGTGTTGGCAGCTGCAAATGCACTCAAACTGTTGTGCTAAAGCATCTCAGTTCCTAATAACATGTGTTATGAATCCCACAAACTGACCCTCAAATTTAAATTCTGCCCAATTCATCTAGGGGTATTTTGAGACTGAGAATTTGTGCAAACTGATCATAAGGTACACTAGAGCTCAGAAGGGTCAGACAATCTATTTCTTACGAATTAGAAATATTTTGCAGCTGAGCTGGGTCACTTTCAGACTGTAAGAGGAATGAAGGTTTTCTGATTAAGGCACTGAGCAGTGAGATGAAAGCGTAAATCCCAGCTCTGCCAGAGGTTTCATGTACATCCCTGGGCAAGTCACATCACCTTTCAGTGATGCATTTCTTCACCTACGAAAAGTGAATCATTATTTTTTCCTTCCTCAAGCGTTTCAAAGAGTGAAAGATCTTTCAGAGTTGGACTTTTTCCAGCCATATGTTTGTAGGGGACCTAACACGACACTGTTTTGTTGAACTGAGACTTCCAGATGTTACTATGGAGTAGATCATTAAGGATTTCATGTAATGTGGTTGGAAAAGAAAAACTGTAAATGATCATATTAATTTTTCTTCCGTAATGTAAGCTGGGAATAATGCATACTGTAAAATCTGGATTTAAAAATTTGCCTTGATAGCAGTGTAAATGAGAGCCCAATCATGACTATGATTGTGAAAGAGCTTAATATCTAAATATGATTGTGTTTATTGTTGTTTTTAACTTTTTGGAACATGAAAAAGAAAACAAGAGATATTTCACTTTGAGTCTGATGAATATTTTAGCGTTTATTGTAGAAATATCAACAAACTATGCAAGCGTTCAGACTGCTTCTTTTTTACCCTATCTGAATTCTTGAGTGAGGGTACAAGAAATAAATTTCCTACCAGGTTGTTCTCAAAGCTAAGTGAATTTATATTTGAATTTATATTGTCTTATTTTATATGAAATATGACTAAGTTTTATTATTTTTAATTATTTTTATATATTTATTATGTTCTTATTATTATTATGTATAATTATATTATTATAATTATATTATAATATAATAACTGTATAATAATTATAATTTTATTATTATTATTTAATAATATTATTATTATTCAATAATGATATTATTATTATTATTATTATTATTATGCAAAATCTTCATTGTTTTCATGTAAAATATACAAAATTATTTTCATAGAAAAGACAAAATGAGTAACTAAAATTAAATAGAATTTTATGCCATGTTCACATCCTCTCCACTATGGATTTTTCCTTCAGATTCTTCTGTGATGTACACTATCTCAAATTTGCATCTAGAAGCAGTTCAAAACAAGGTAATGACAGAGATTTTGTTCTAGCCATAACTTCAATTTCAGGAGCCCTACAGAGCTTGACTTCAGTCTGGATTAAAATTCCAGTTATGCTATTTGCTGAATATCAGTATTCTTGTTTCTCTGTAAAAAGAAACTAATTGGGACATTATTGTGATCTAAATTTCTGAGTCATGTCAGGAGATTTTCCAGTATGATGAAAAGCATTTTTTTAATGGCATATGTACAAGAAGCATCAGACTGGTTGCTTTAGATGCAATTACCAGCTCTTTAATGTAAACCTGGATCTGGCCAGGTGCATAATGCAGCAGCTACTGTGGAATAACAGCCTGTATAGCTCAGCTTTGTGCTGCAGGCAGCCCCCCCCAGATTCCAAATAACAACAATCCATTTGCTGAGCTCTGTCAGAATTATTGTTGCTTTCAAATGGACAATAATATTTGTTGATTTTTCATTTCTGACAACTGTGTTTTCTGAAATGAGTGCAAACTGCCAGAATGGTACACTGCCATTAGATTAGATGAAATGGTCTCTCTGCTTTTGTGAAGGACCGGAACCTGAGAAAAAAATTGGTCTGGTGTCCCACCCACACATTCTCATCCTGCTTCCCTTCTCCATGCAGTACATGCTTCAGGTCAGGCCAACTCCAGTAAGCAGCCAGACAGGCACATGTCTCCCACATGAATTGCTTCAGTCGGAGTGAAATGGTTAGTGTGCTGTAATGTCATGCACGGCATTTGCAAATAGGATAGTTTGGATTTCAGTTAAGGAATCACATAGTGTCACATACAGTTGGCACCTTCCAAGCATGGGGCAGTGTAGCTAATGCAATATTAAATGATCTTGAGATTAAAGCTACAGTTTACTTTCTAATGGGGTCATACAAATTTTTGCGCTGCAAGATTCAGGTAGCCAGGAAGGCCAATGGCATCCTGGCTTGTATCAGAAATAGTGTTGCCAGCAGGAGCAGGGAGGTGATCATTCCTCTGTACTCAGCTCTGGTGAGGCTGCACCTCGAGTACTGTGTTCAGTTTTGGGCCCCTCACTACAAGAAAGATATCAAGGCCCTGGAGCACGTCCAGAGAAGGGCAACAAAGCTGGTGAGGGGTCTAGAGCACAGGCCTTATGAGGAGCAGCTGAGGGAGCTGAGATTGTTCAGTCTGGAGAAGAGGAGGCTCAGGGGAGATCTTATAGCTTCCTACCAATGCCTGAAAGGAGGTTGTGGTGAGGTGGAGGTCAACCTCTTCTCCCACGTAACTAGCAATAGGTTGAGAAGGAATGGCCTCAAGTTGCACTAGGGAAGGTTCAGGATGGATATGAGAAAAAATTTCATCTTCAAAAGAGTAGTCAGATGCTGGGCTGCCCAGGGAGGTGGTTGAGTTACCATCCCTGGAAGTGTTCAAGAAAAGTTTAGATATTGTACTAAGGGACATGGCTTAGTGCGGAAATACTGGTGGTAGGTAGATGGTTGGACTGGATGATCTTGATATATGTATAGGTATATATATCATGCACCTATGATTTTATGACTGCATATGTGATTGCACCACTCTGTAAAAGGTGCCTTTTAGACAATGCTATTGCCCCACTGAAGGAAAGACATGAGAGTTTCCATCTGCATTAGTTATCTCTCTTCTCTTTCCCTCTCAAAACAAAAGAAACAAACAAAAACCACACAACTCCATTACAATGATTTTTATCAAAATATTCTATCAACATTCACATTCATTAAACTTGGTCTGATTATTATTTCTCACTGGTTTTGTTTCTGTAAAGTATAAAACACAATCCTTCTTTCTGATCAAAGTTATGCGATGAAGTATTCTACAGCCAACAGATTTGTCACTAGAAAAAACAGTTTGGTGTAAAGCTGTGATTCATTCTTCGTATCATTTTTGTTATTGGAATACGAGAAAAAGAAATTCCTGAAGTCTCTTTTTCAAACTTCACTGTGATTTCCATTAGGAGATGAATTTAGCAAGTGCTCTTGGCAATGGCACAGTGGCATTTCTAGATGGCAGCCAGACCACCTGTCCTGGCTGAGCTCCATCGTGATCCAGCACCAGGAAACAATGAATACTCCATGACTCCCCTCTGGCAGTAGAAACCAAGATTATAAAGCAAGGAAGAGATGCACACTCACCTATCTTTCCTCTGCTAACACAGAAACATAATACAGTTTATACTGGAACACAAGAAAGCAAAGTAGGTGTACGTAGTGGTTTCTCCACATGCCATTCCTCTGAGTGGCGTTCCATGTCTTGGACTATAAACACTTTGGTGAACAGAGTATCCTGCTGTTAGCGTCCAGCACTAGCACAAAAAAGCTTCTAACTGTTCTCACTTTCCTGATCAAACCTTCCCAAGTACACTCAAGAATATAATAAACTGGTCAAGAACCACCTCGTTTCTAGAGCCTTTCTTCTCTGTCTAGACTGCTGTAGATCAGAAATCTTGTTGACTAGAGTTCTAGTGGAGTTCTAAAGCAGAACCACCACTTTTGGAACGAAAAAAAATGATTTCTGAAATTGCCTGCCTGAGGACAAAATAAGATTATATAAAATATTATTATCAAAGTTGTACTTTTATATAACATTTATTTTTGAACCAAGACTTCTCTGACCTGTGACTCTCTGAAGTTGAAGCTCCATGACTTGTCATGTGGGCTGCTTCCTTATTGCTGTAGGTGTAGTTACATTTACCGCCACCAGCTGACTTTTGTCACCTGTGAATTCGCTCTTTTCCCGTTAAATGTCATCTACAGCCTTCTCCATTCAGAAGTTTCTGTTCTTTCCATTAAGATCTGTGTAACTCAATATAATTACAATTCTAGCAACATCTGTGAGATTAAATTAGTTTCTGAATGATTCTGCCATGACACCAAACTAAAAATTTGTATTAAATGATAGATTTATTTTTAAGAATGTTGATTATTCAGACTACTTATTAGATTCATTAATGCAAGTTAATTATGCTGCCACAGAACATGATGATTTAGTACTCATAAAACCAACTAATTAGGTAAGCAATACCCTGATAAACTTTCAAAACAATTTCTTAGAATGGCTGTGGAAAAGAAAGAGATTTCATATGCACTTTTCCTTTGTTTAACAGGTTTTATTTTAGCTGTGTACTGTGGCTTTACTAAATATAAAAATATATGAATAAATAAGAGAAAATGGAAGGAAGGGTAGACAAAAAAGGACTAATAGTTTAGCAAGCATGATCTTCGAAGGGACTGGAAAGGAATCTAACATGTACAGCTGAGAACACTTGGCAAAGAACACTTAAAATAACTACATTTAAATACTTCAGGAGAAGTAACACAAAAGGTGGGGAGGAATTACTTAACGTCACTGGGAGTAATATAATAAGGAGTAATTGGCTGAAACATGAAGAAGGAAAATTAATTTAGGTTAGATGTAAGGAATAAAAAAGCCAAAAGCAAGGACAATTAGACAATGACAAGATTTGCCAAGAGGGGTAATTGGGGAACCATCACTAGGAATACTCCAGAGTAGACTAGATAAAATATGTACAGGTTTAATATGGAGAGCAAATCCTGCCTTAATGCAGAGTGACAAACTAGAAAAATCCTGGCATCCTTTCCTAAGCTATTATTTCAGTGCCATGAAAAAAAAAAAAGTACAAATGCACACAGCTAACTTGAGCTCTGATTTAGTAAGTTTTGAAGGATGATTTCTAAAGCTGAATTTCACCCAGCAAGCCTTAGTAAGGAAATGAAGACTGACAAAGCTAAGCATGGAAACCTGACAGTGAATGCCAGACAGAAATGAGAAGAAACAAAATCCAGAAGAAGCAAATACATCTTTCAGAGCCATATACTCCAATCACAGTCACTGTCTTAATCATGCTAGAGATGAGGCTTCATGGACAGACACCTGTTCCAGTGTTTGAGAGCGCATACTGCAACATTTGTAGATCCTAGTATATGGGCTTCCAGAACAACAGCACAACATCTTCACAAGTGTAACAAAGCCAAATATGCATTAATTGCATGAATTAAATGCATGAATGTGTCATTTAGCTAAGCCAAGCTGGAATTCCATCTAATTTTTTAGTCAAAAGCGTGCTGGCACTGAGTAGAATGTATTAAGTGTTTTTCTGGGGTGTGAAATATACAGTAACTCCATTATGAGCCCACGATAATTCATGAACAGTCTTACTCCTCATCTTAATCTGTGATCTAATTTGGGATCTCATTTTCTTTCACTCTTATCCCATCTCCCCCTACATTATCCTCCAAATAAAATACTCTCACAGAATACCAGGATAGAAATAGAAGTCTATAAATCTTTCAGAAGCATTTATAGAGCTGCTGTGCACTGTGGCATGTATTCAGCTGACAACTGCAGCATTCCTTTGTGTTCTCATTCATTAGACATTGCTGTTTGAAATAACACTGGCATAGAGGGTTTCTTTAGATCCTAATTATCCTCCTGTTCTTTAACTTGTTTCACAAGGTAGATACTTTAAAGGTATACAACACTCATTCCTCACCTGGTGATACCTTATCTTCCAGAATCATGTGCAAAAATAGACATTTTCTTGTTAATCCTGCTTGGTAAAGAAAGGGTGTGTTCTTGAGCGCTCCTGAACGGGAAGCTGGATATTAGGAAAAAATTTCCTCTCAGAAGGAGTGGTGAAGCATTGGAAGAAGCTGCTCAGGGAGGTGGTGGAGTCACAGTCCCTGTAGGTGTTCAAGAAATATGTAGATGTGGCACTGAGGAACATGGTTAGTGGGCAATATTGGTGCTAGGTGGACGGTTGGACTGGATGATCTTAGAGGTCCTTTCCAATCCTTTTCTTACTAGGAAGAATATCCAAGGTATTTCTTTGGTTAAGTGGCAAAAAAAAAAATCGAATGTTCTGCAGAACCTTCATACAATTTCCAAAAGAAATCTGAGCAGTAGATTCAAGATGATCCATTCATTAGGGGAGGAACTAATAATCGGAATTCAGAAACACAACAGTAAGTGAAATAATGGCCTTTTTCTAACTCCATATTTAAAGAATTTCAAGATTTTTCTAAAAGGGAAAAGAGTAAGGCCAACTGGGCAACAAAAAGGGCTGTGATTCTTGGAGAATATGAGTTGGGAGAGAGAAACAGCTTTCCTAGCTTAACAGCACTGATCTATCTCAGCTATGCCACAGGCTTCAACACTGTCAGTGAAACTGTTACAGTTTTAAACAGACCACCTTCACACAAACTGAAATGTTTTGCCTTTACCTAAATACCAAGAAGGTATTTAGATTTTCTTGGTCACTAAGTCATTCCTGCTAGCTAGTGAGAGGCATAAGTCTTCCAAAATAGGCCAGCTTCCGAAGGATTGGAGATATCTGTGTTGGACAGCAACAGCGGGTGCACTGCATCTTCAGTTTCTCTAATTTCTAAAACACATCAGAATTTCTCAAGCCATGATTTATGGAAACATCCACAACTCACCATCTCACTTTTATATCTAGAGGTATAGTCAGGATCTTAGAAACAGTATATGTCGTGGAAATACATCAGGAATTTTATCAGGAAATACAATTACAATATTTACATTTCCAATCTTAAAGACTTTCCGTAGCAAAGCACGTAAAAGAATTCTTGCTTTTTGCTGTTAGCTAGTGGGCAACATTTCATGCACTGCATTTCTTCTGGATCTGCAGGCCTTGAGACGATATCTGTATCCTTGAGGAAAATAAAACACAGACAACACAAGGTATTTAACTGTGGCAGTGAGTTTTCCTATGGAGATACTGCAATGATGTGTTCCATCAGTATGTTATAAAAAGATTAAAGTTATTGTTTGCTATAGTCTTTAAAGTAAAAATACCCTTCCCTCAAAACAAATTTTATTTTAGCAGAAAGGTTTCTAAGCTGTGTCAGGGAAGGATGAGGCTCAGCTGCACTTCTTAAGTCAGACATTCCTAAAAAATATGAGGTTAAGTCTGTTACATTCTGTATATATAGTTATATATACACTTAGGTACATGCATTCCTGGACTGATTTTATATAGGAGGAGGTGCTGGAATACTCCCTGTACCTATTTCTCACAGCCCAAACTGTTTTTATCTCACTTTTTATCTCACTTGACATGAACATTACTGTTTTCCCATCTTTCAGTACTTACAGATTACAATGTCACTGCATTTCACCATGCAGTCTAGAAGGCAAAGGCCAGTAGCAACATATAAGCCAAGACTCTTATTTAATACAATAGGTGAGATACGCAGACTTACAACAGCCCAGGTCACTTTACTCTCTCAATTGTGATTTTACAGAAAACTGGCAGCAAAGAGCTGAGATTTACGCATCTGCTGGCAAAATGTTTAAGTTTCATATGTGGTTAATAGCTTGCAGCTGAGTGACAGAGGGGAGGCACTGATGAAAGCAAACCATTGAGTCTATACCAGTCCCATAAGGACACCTTTATTTCATCCATGGAAAGACTAGAGCCCAAACAGCAATGCCCAGACCAGAGAACAGCCAAGAGTGTCATTCAGAGTGATATGGCATATGCATGACCAATCATACGATGTTATTTTAATATAGTGCTAAACAATTGACTGGGTGAAATATTAAGAAATACATGACCAATATGTAAGATGAGATGATAGCCTAGCACTGAACACATGTCAAGATTAAACTGAAATGATCAGATGTGTTCCTATAGCCAATCTGGATCACTGCATGCAAGTGACTGGTTCAGCAGTACTAACTGGCTCTTTTTGGATCTCTAACCTCCTTACTCACATTTCCTCCAATAAAGAAATCTTGAGTGACGTGCAGTGCTGAGTAGAACTTTGTGGATGGGCAAGACTGCACAAGCATGATCTATAGTATGTAATGGCTATGCCTACATTATCACCTGGCTCAGCCCCACAAAAACAGCTCTATAAGAACAAAAGAGCAAAACCAGCTGGTGCTAAAGCTGACAATCAAAACACAGAACATGCTTTGCTGTGTTACTTCAGGCTAGCTCTGCTCCAGCCCTGTTTAATAACTCCCCTGAAATGGCTGGAGCACATTAGGAGCACTCCTGGAGCTTATTTTCACATTTAATTCCCTCCCAATGGAATATAGTTCATGTGATGAGTCTGCTTTGTGATTATATATAAAGAGAGAAAAAAGGCAAAAAAAAACAACAAAAAAAAAGATAGTAGGAGGGAATGATCACAAGATTAATCTGAAAAGCACGCTGTCTCTCCAAAACTGAACTTCAGTGAGAAGCACCCAATAGTGGTTTGAGATGGCTTTGTTGGTAATAGAAGCCACAGGGATACCCCAGCAGTTTACCAGCATTATTCCTCTAAACTCTCAAGACATTTTGGCAAAATTAGCACTCCTACATACTACCTGTTTGTATGTATTGTGGTGAAAACAAGAGAGTCGAGTCAATACTCTATTGTTCACAGTCTAGTGTCAAAACAATGAAGTATAATGCATGTATATTCACACATATATATATGTATTAAAGATCCATGTACCAACATACTTGTGAATGAATTCAACTCACCGGACTTGACTTATGCCAAGTGAGGTAGCTAATTTTGATAATTCATCTAGTCTCTAGAACAGTGGAGATTAAAAGACGTACCACCAGAAATCTGTTCAGTGCATCCTCAAATGTGCATCTAAAAAGAGTATATTGATTCATGCTCCAGAAACACATCTTCCTTTGATTAATCATAGAGGCAAATGATCAAGGTTAGGTGACATGGATACTTTCCTTACAGGATAATATAATGATAATATTATCTGGAGCTTTCCTGTTAAGGCAGCTGTGCAATTTTTACTAAGAATTGACTTTATATCCCTTCACTTTATATCCCCCTCTTGTTTAACCAGAGACTGCCTATATTATTATTAAATTTCATCAAAACGAAATCTCTGAGCATTATGAAGCCCCTACATACACCACCCATATACACTTTCAGCTATGCACATATGATCTTGACTGAGTATGTCTTCGAAGATCCTGCCTTTGAACATTTTTGTTTCTAGTACTCTGTCGTATTTCACTTCAATGAAAACTGATTTATCATTATTAAAAAGTATCACTTTTGTAGTTGGATACCACATGGTTGGATTTACCATCACACAAGCTTAACATTGTGCCAGATCTCAAAAATATAGTTAACTACACTAAAAAATCTCTGCGATACATTTTTACTGTAGAAATAGAGAATATATTTTTTTAAAAAAACTGAAGTACTGATTCTTCTTTCTTTTACTAGCATACTAAATCCAACAGGTTTTATATCAACTAACTGACTTCTCAAACACATTGTCTCCGCAGAGAAAATAGTCTACCTTCAGAATCTTAATACATGCATTAATTGTAGATTATGTTAGCATTCTACCCCATGCCATTGTCAAATCCTCTGGTCAAAAGCACTGAGACACCAAATGTCATTTGGGCCAATGATTACCTTTGTCAGCTGGGTGGCTCCTTTCACTTGGCTAATTTATCATGCTCTACATATTTCTCAGTCTCAGCCTCACTCAGAGAAATAGTATGTGTCATTATTTGTAATGGTATAATTACAGATAAAGCAAAGAACATAATTTGCAGACAGTGCAGGAATGCAAAAACAAGTGTTTATCTCAATATTGAACATTGTATAATTGACTGAATACGAACAGACTATAGAAATGTTTTGCTTTTCTTGGAACTCAGATATTACCTTGTGTGGCATACACAAGAAGAGGTAGATAAATACAGAAATCAGATGGGTTAAATCTTATGAACTTGTCAGATTTCAATTTGATTTGCAATGATTTTGCAATATTATTCTCTTAGGTGGTATTCCACACAGTTGGCTTTGATACTATAATTTAATGCAGGAAGGCATGATGTTTTGAAAGAGAAGACTGAAAGACCTAAGATATTGAGGACATAACTAAATGCAGAATGTCTAAAACTGTGACAGCATTTTGAAGACATACATATTCTTGTGGGAAAAACATACATTTTCATTTTTAAGAAGTTTTTATATAGGCATACATCAAAAGACTCATTTCCACTTGCAAGTTATTTATTATTTATTTTCCAGTAGGGCTCAGTCTAAGCTTAGCCTAGAATTTCTCTGCTACTGTGAGAATAAAAAGTGGTGGACAACAAAACTCAGGTAACAGGAGGAAAACTCAAGTAATGAGGATACATGTGGAAAATGTATCCTCTTCTCTCTCTTTTTATCATATTTTATTTAAAACATGCCATCCCAAAATATATACTTTCTTGCCCTAAACTTTCCCTTGACTGAGAAATATTAAGTCAGAGTCAAATGCAAGACAGTCTAACATAGGAAGGAGGGAGCAATCCCATGTTGGACCACAGAGGGACCGTCCGTATGTGGGACAGTGGGGAGCCCACAGCAGCAGGGGGTAGGTGAGCACTGGTTGCAGGAGGAGGCTGAGGCATCTCAGGAGGGCACGAGGTAAGGACAGGTGCTAAAGAGATATCAGAGGTCTAATGCTAGCCATTAAGGCTCCTTGCTGCAAGGGCAAAGAGGAAGTTGTGGTCCAGAAAAAAAAAAAGGCTGAAAAAGATAGAGAAGATGAAAGAGGAAGACATAATTCATAACGGTGTGGGAGGAGGTGACAGGAATAGGTATCCTGGGGTCCAGGAACTGGACCTGCAAAGGCTGAGGAGAGAAGAAAGACACCAAAATGGGAGAGATGAGGGAGGGGACAGGACAGGGGAGGAAATTTTTTAAAAAGGAAAGGGTGAGGGGATTATGCTAGAGAATAACAAGCAGAGCAGTAGATACCCAGCATTACATATGCCCAGAGCTCAGAACAGAAAGCAAGACTCCAGTTTTAGCATTTCTCTCCTATCAGCTGGCAACTGTGAAACCCGCTGCAACTCATCTTGCCCCTAGCTGAACATTGCTCTGCTGAGGAGCGGATAGCTTTTCTGTATCCGAAATTCTGTCAGCTCAGAGTGCCTCAGTCCCTGGAGTAGAGATGCAGACTGCAACAGTCAGATGATAATTTTTCTTTTTTTGAAGATAGCAATTTCAACTCAGAAAACTAAAAGCAATCATTGTGAAGAGCGGGGGATGTAAGAACTGGGTACCCTGTATGATTTTAGTTGGCTTTCTGCTGGTTGTGGATGTTGCAGATATGATTATCTTTTTTTTAACATGTCATGAGCTATTATTTTTTTTCCCACAGAAACTCAACCTCACTAGCTGCAGAGGAACACTGGTGGTTTTTAGCTGGTCCTGTAACTGATCTATTTTATAGATGTCTGCATGTATGTATTTAGGTGTGGTGTGTGCCTATTTGTATGTACTTAAATATTTATCTTCACAGTTTAACAGTGGTTTGTGTCTTATTTACTGTATGTTATTAAAACCTTGCTCAGAGAAAAAAAAAAGTGTTATTAATTTTCTCTCTGAGTTCTCTGTAGCTATCTGCACTGTATTATTTCAGTGCTAGACAGTTACTGTGTTCACATCATCACAGTGGCAGCTGAGATGAGAGGGAAACAAAACTCATTCCGCAGACAGCTCTGGGCTTCTAACATAGAAAGATTCAAGTCCAAACAATTGCCATTAATTTTATCTTTGTCATTTGACAGCCCTTAGCTCACTAGTTTTGAAAATCTATTTCTATGTAGCGTGTAATGCTTTCACAGCAGTTGCAAAGATTTAAGTCCCGAATCACGCCAAATTAGTGCTGTGGGTCTGGATGGTGATACAGCCAAGCCTGGGTTGTTTTGCCAGGGGAACAGAAGAAGCAGGAGGAAGAGGCAGAGCCCTGAGAACAGCCTCAGAGGAGGGCTGGAAGTAAAACTTCTTCCTTTCTGGAAATGCCAAATTTGAATGGATGCTAGAGAACTGGATTTGCTGTTCCTTCTGCAACCAGAGGTAAAGAAGGAGAGATGGAAATAGTTGATACTTCCAAGAGGATTTTTACTTCTTCATGGCCACATCCAACATCTTATACCCTCCAGACATGCAGAATTTTGACCAAGGCACAGCAACCAGTGGGGCATGGCCATTTTGCCATTCCCTTTTTTCCTGTTCTCAGTGTGCTGGCCCACTCTACTGCCTGTTTTCTGCATGCTTATATCCAACCCTAGATACAAAACTGACAGAATCTGACTGTCAATCAGATTTTGTTATCTGAAGTGCCTAGCATTCAGCCCTGCTGAGTATTTTCCTTTTGCTTCCTGCTTGAAAAGCTCAGTTTGGAACATCACAGCAATTGGATTGTTGTTTTTCTATTTTTAAATAATCCAGTTAAAAGCCATTTTGCCCAGAGATAAACACTGTTCAAAACCACAGGGGGGGGGGGCTGGTTATAAAAAAAGCTGTCAGAGCACAAAGAAAACCATTCATCTGCTGTATATAAAGGCATGAAATGGAAAAGTCGAGGAAGAGTAGTAAGGGACAGTCAAGGAAACTTTAGAGGAGTCAGAGCAGAATGAACCAGAGGGAAGCAACGTGGGCTGGGGAGACCAGGACAGCTCTTCAAAGGGAAACGTGTAGAATGTCTTCCTATGACTAAGAGACATATTTTCATTTGGATTAGTATCTCCCTGTTATACGCGTGACGCGCTGTCTTTTTCCAAGAGTGTCTCATGCACAGAATATTAATCTTTTTTCTTTCAAAGGTAACAAAGACAGTAAATTGAATTCAGTAGAGACAATAGAACAAAGAAGAATCATCTAAAATTCATTTTAGATTATTTGAGTTTAAGTCAGCAAGACTCACATCTGGGGTAGATAGGACACATCTACCTTCGTGGTTAATTTACACCAAGAACATTCAAACAGGAACATTAAAGAAAATTGTAAGCTTGTTTCCTTATGGTAAGGAGCAGGGACAGGGAAAACGGCAGTCACCATTAAGCAACACAAAGAGGAAAGAAAGTAAGGAGGGAGAAGAAAATGACTGGCAGGAGTGTGAGGAGAAAAGGCAAAGGATGGAAATATCCAGCCACTTCTCAGGAATACCTTAGATTCGGTAAGTGTATCTTAGATAAGTAAAGCTACTTCTAGCTTTTTTTCTGCTAATTAACTTTGATGATGGCTTGGCTAGCTAGGGGTCTGGACAATGCAAGCATGACAGTGTCTGTGTCTCCCTAACAGGAGACATGTCTCCCATATTGCCAGTGGTTTCCAATTTACTGGACATGAAAGAAATGTGAGGAATCAGGAATCCGAGGTTCCATTTCACTTTCTGGATGCCTGAGGTAGTAAAAGCAGTAACAGATTTGGCTGTACTTAGCAAACTCATAGTAAAAAGCAGCATGGTGAAGTGGCTGCAGCCTTAGTACTGAGCACTACCTACATGGGCCACAAAAAGGGCAGGCATCTTTCTATGGATGTCTCCTTGTAAAGTGGAGATTATCACCACCTTAAATTATCAGGATCCTTAAATGTGACAACTCATAGCAGCCTTGATCCAGATATGACACAGAAATCCCCTGCAGGCAGTCAGCCCGGTGTGTGTTCACTGAAGGGAGGTAGATCTTGCAGTCTTCCCTGTGCTACCTTAGGAGCTGCACTAGCAGGGACAAGCTTCAGTCCTGTTTTTTAAGCTGTGCTCCAGGCAGATAACCTGTAGAGCTGGCTGTACAGATGAGTGTGTGCCTAGTGTAAATTGAATACTGCAAGGTTTTTACAACAAGTCTCTAAAGAGCTCCGTTAAGCATGTAAGAATGTGGATTTTGAAAGGTCAAATCAGTGTAAATAATCAAGCAGAAGTAATGGCCACTTTTATGTCCTCAAGACTAGTCCTCCGCTAGAATTGAAATCCACTGTAAGGAAAACAAAGCCAGTAGGGCTCTTCAAAGGAAGAACTGGAGATGCTGTGACTCAGGCAAACTCCCTCTTCATTTCACTTAGTCTTGTACACATTATGAAACATTAACTGCAAGCATTACTGCTATCTCTACTTATGATAAATAAAAGGAACACAAGCAACCAGCAAAGACTACAGTGTGCTGTTTCCCTTGCCACTATCTCATGCTAAACTTTACCCAGCACTGTTTACTGAGATAACACAGATAATAGAGAAGAAAACTTTTCCTCCTTCAGTTTACTGTGTACTCACTAGCCTTGTATCTCCAGTGAAAGTCTGATCAAACATGAGTTGCTGCTTGAAGTAGGACGTGTTTCTCTACCTATCTTTCTTCTGGGGGTGTGTATGAATTTATTCCTTCATTAATTAATCTATTTTCTCATCACTTGAAAGGTTATTTTATTTTTCTTAAAGAAACACAAGTCTTCATGTTTCTGGATGTTTGTAAGCTTGTAGAGTGAGCTCCTGAAAGCCTTTTTTTTTCTTCTTTTTTTTTTTTTTGAGAAACAAAGGAATTCCACATTAAATTGGACAGACTGAAAGATCTTTAGTCCATTGAACCAGGAAGAGCCATTTTATTAAAGCTTTATGAGCATTCTGCTGCAAAAGGTAAGAGAAGCATGGCCCAGTCCAATCTTTAAAGATTTAAAGGGATTTTCATTTCTAATATCGCATTGAAGGAGAGCTCATTTTTCTGTTTGTGGCTCGAGATGCACTAACTAAACATGTCCCTAGGAGAAAAAATAATATCTTCACTGCAAATCGTGCGTCATGGCTCACTTGAAAAGAGTGAGGGAGCAGTGCCATCTGCAGGATGCGTTCCTGCATTCCTGGAATGTGTTACCGTGGTCAGCCCCTTCACACACCGTCATGTATAACTAAAATAGTGTCTCTAACCACTCTGTAGTATATACTGGAGAGTCTGTTCCAGATGCTTTGAACACATTTTACATTTTGCCCTTTTTCTTCTGTGTATTATCAATTTTTAGCATGCTTACAAGCTCGGGGTTTCTCTGAAGAAGGCATAGCATTTTATTTTGCATTTCTGGATCGGAATCTGTGAAGACAACACTCTGAGAGCAACAGTCTTCAGTAGTGAAAGGAGAACAATTATTCCCATAACAAAAATAAATTAAAAACAAAACAAAACAAAAATCTTCAGTTGTGAGACGTAAAATCAGTAACACTGACCTATGATTTCCTACCTGGAGGAAATAAAAAGTTCCCAGTACGTGCCAAAGCAGTGATTGTGAACAATATTTAAATAAGCAAAAAGGACAGCTGGTTTGTGGAACTTACTGACAGAGGTTACAGTGGAGTTGGGGTTCTGTGGGTTCAGAGAGGATTTAGACCGCTGAACGGATGGCAGTGGTTGGTCTCTAGTCACTATTAGAAAGGGTACTCTGGATGTGATTTCTTTTTCCAGGAAATCCCTAAATTTCTGAGCTCCTTTGCAAGATCTTATGCACTGTTTCTTGTATTAATTCCCTTGACATCTGTATTTGTTTCTACTGGGAATGCTATAACCAAGTGCAGTGGACTTTCTCTTGACTCAGTGGATCCATTACAAATATTTCTAGGGAAAAAAAAAACTGTACATGCTTACAGGAATCATTCCTCATAGTGTATTACAATCTCCAATGAAACAAAAACAAAAAAGGCAATTTAGGTCTAGTAAGCCATAACAAATGTTAAGCAATAAAACAGGCAACGCATGGGACTTACTCCACTTGTTATAGTGGAAAAAGAACCAATTTATTTTGCTACGTTCCCTCATCCCTAAAAAAAAAAAAAAAAAAAAAAACGCCAAAAAACACAATACAGGCATGTAGCCTTGGAAGTTCACAAAACTACTGCAAGACAAGATTTCACAACATAAGAGATTTCATTGCTGTGAATTTGTATTGCATAGTGATAAAAGGAACATTGCATTAATGAATGTATTGTCTCCTTTTTGAGAACCCAAACAGAAGTCTTCCTACATTTAGCAATACTATTTAAGGTTGATTGTTTTTGGTAATTGACTTAATCACTGAAGACACAAATATAGACCCTCTCATCACAAGCTGTGGGGAGGATTCATGTATTCAGAGGTTTTGTTTCATTTTAGGACTAAAGCCAAATTCTCAGTGTCACTGAAATATGTCATCACACATAACCATATAAGTGACTTTATATTTTCCTGTTATTCAGTTCAGAATTTTTCCATATCCTGAACAGAGACGGGTGTGCTGTCCACCATCAGTGATTTCTACTTTCTTTTGCTTCTTACCATTGCATTGTGCTTTGGCCTTTAGAATGGCAGCAGTCCTGAAGTGCACAGTGAGCATCAGAGAAGCTGCATGAGATTCACACAGTGCCAGTCTGACACTCTTCTTTTCTTCTGTCTTCAAAGGAATGAGAGAACCGGTAGCTTCCATCTAAAATGTGTTCACTTAAAGGCTATCACGTTCCCTCTAGAGTTCTCATATGACTTCTCCTCTTCTTAGATATAATCAAAGAGGGCTTCCAATGTTAATTTGAGTTCTCCTAATCAAAAGAATGTTAATTTTTCTGCCTTATCTCAGTTTGACATTAACAGAACTGATTACTACTTTGGGACAAGGGTTACGCTAAGATTATGCTGTTACGGAAAATTTCATAGTTTTACACTGTTTCCAAGATGCCACCCTATTTCCCTTCCCCATTATCATCATTACTGATAATGTTCATGTTTGCTTCAACATTATCATTAGATCACATAGAATAAGTACTGAATGATGGTTTTTATAGCTGACAAGTGCAAAGAGTACATCAACCCTTTCCTCTTACAGTTTTGTCCCTGCAAGGGACTTTAAGATCAAATGGAAATTTAATGCAAAGTATGATTTCCATTATGAAATTTATATATCTGGTCTGGAAGTGGTAATAAATTTAGTTGATGTATCACATTGTCTGCTGCATGTGTACGTATTGTGCAATTTTCAATGCATGTTTCTAGTTATTCATAAAATAACGCTACTTTCCAAGGAAGGTAGTTTGTTTGTGTTCCATTTCAGACCATTCACGCATTTCCTGCTGCTACCCTTAATATGTTTCCATATTCGCTAGCTGCTATGAACGGAGAAGAGAGGAGAGCAGAGAGGAGAAAGAAGAGAGGAGAGGAAAATACTTCACTTGAAAGGGACCTTTCTGTTACATCAAATTAAATGTAATACTATTTTGTTTTATGCAAAAATTGTATGATTAAACTACAAGATGACAGGCTGCAAAAGAAGGGAAAATTCATAGAAAAAAATCAATGGAAAATATTCCAAGTCTACATTTCTTCTGCTGCACTCTTCCAACAAGCTAAGACCAGTTAAATTAACCTATTTATAAATATCTCCTCTTTATACTCTCTTTCAATCTAGACATACCACTATTGATCTGCTTTCTGAAGAAAGAAAATGTAGAATTCAATTCTGCCCCTTTTGAGCCTTTGCAGAACCAGGTGTCATTTAGGGAAGCCAGACCTGAGTGCTCAGCAGCTGCCTACAATCAGCTGAAAAAGCCTCAAACAACCTTCTTCTGAACCTTCCTAAGAACAAGTGGAAGAGTGGGGGAAGAGTGTGAGAAGTATCACATTGAGTGCTGCAGGACAAATTAAGCTCTTTTGAGGCTTGATTTCTGTCCTGAAATACTTGCTTGGTGCTGTAACTGAGTCAGGTGCTTTCTCAGAATGGGGAACAGAAGCTTAAAGCCATGAATTTTATATAATCTTTTATGCTGGGAGATCCAATATGGCTCTTCTTAATAAAGTATTTAGAAAAATGTTGTTTGACATTGTCATAAACCTTTATTTTTAGTCATTTTGTCACTTCTCTTAATCTGGGTGTGTTTATTAGCATCATTCCTCATGGGCTGCCTCAGTAGGTATTTAATGTATTCTGATCGCATAGCGTCTATTCATCTATAATGCTGTTGAGTCAGTTGCAGTCATATTTGAACATTTAATAGTTTAACCTTGATATAAATGGTAGTCGAATCTCTTTTCACCACACCCAAATAATGTTCCTGACTAGTCATCAATTTTTACTTCTATTCCCCTGTCATTATTATAATTCCATTTTTACAGCAGAAAACCTCCCTCTTTAAAATGCTCTTCATTATCCAGAAATAAATGACACCACCATCATGCTTAATATACACTAGTTTTGTGTGGGTGTTTGCGAGTGTGTGGGTGAATGCATGTTCTTTCTGAAATTTTATCTTAAAGTTAAACTGAAAACCTGCACTTTGGTTCCAGACAGGAATGTAGTTCTATTCCTAAGGAAAATAGAGAGAATAATATCTCACCCTCCTGAAGCAAAAGTAAAATATATATGTTTGGCTTCAACAGTACTAGGATTTCACCTTCTTTGAACAGGAAATGTGAAAATATGAAAGAACAATTTTTTTAAAGCATACTGTGCATTCTGGGTTATACCAGAGTTGGTGTTATTCATCAGTAATTATTCACACCTAGGAAGAACTAGGTGACAATTTTGGGAATGTGTCCTGAGTCATATGATGACCATCCCTTCTTCTCATGTGGATGTGGTGGTGCCTCATGTAGCCCAGCCCTGTGCCAACAGAACTCACAAAAGGAAGCTATTCCAAAAGCACTTTTTAGGTGCTCCATTCAGACAAGAGTAATATTTCCCTTGAAAGCTGAAACCTCTGAAGGGTTAAACACAGCAGTTTCGTACGCTGATTGTGGTTCATGGGCTAGAAGCTGGGCCACTAAGTAAGAGACAGCACCGTGAACCCCTGTCAGTCATGGTGAGGTTTTGAATGTACCGAGGGGATGTACGTAAAAAGTTGAATGAAGACAAAAGTAAAGATATACAGACTGTAAAGACAGCAGTTCCCTTTATTACTATGTATTTTTATTATGCCATATTTTTGTTGTTAAATTACATATCCCTACACAGAAGTCTGGATGGCTTAGTTGGCTGAAGTTTATTATCTTTCTCAGTCTGCAATAAATATATGTTATATATGTCACTGGTATCTTTTTTTTTTTTTTTTTGTCTTTTTAGATACTGTATCCAAAAGATTTACCAATGAATCTTCTAAGCCTGCATAACAGGTAAGATGGCAAATAGAAGCCTTGATGTGGTAACAACACGTATAGTGCATGTGGTTTATGTTCTTCTCCAGAAAATTAGATATTTGACAGTAATTTGCCAAAGTATATTGGCGCTATAAAGCTGAAAATCTAGACGTTCTACAGTTCCCAAAAGATGTGAACTAATTAAATATATGCAGTAATTGGTAGTGAAAAACATTTGTATACCATAGTCTACAAAAGATATGATAGTATCTAACGAATTACCATAAAGACAGGAAGTAGTGAAATACTCAGGAACCTAAGTTTAAAAGTTCAGATGGCGAAAGAAATCCATCATTTCCTTTACAGTTCTGATCTTACTGGGAAAACATAAGCTTGCTATGACAAGATTCATTTTTATATAGCTCCCTTGTTCAACAGAATATTTCTTTAAATATGCTACTAAATTTTTAGGCTCATCTGCGTAGAACCTCGGGATCATGGCTGCCGTTGATGAAAATAGGTTTTTAAGTTGCTTAATTATAGTAAATTAGTGTATGCATATATATATAGTTTTAATCATGATTATAATTATTTAGAACTAAGGATTAAAAATAGTCTTTTCTTGCAGAAATGACAAGTCCAATTTTATAGCGTATTTGAATAAATGCGGCATATAAGTAGGTACTTTTATAGTATATTTGAGCACATTGTGGAATAGGAAAGGACTTTGATTTGTTCTGTTTTGTTTGAATTAAAGCTTCATATGCTAAGTCAAGAGAATTACTGTGCTACTAAATTTAAGAACCAAGAAGTTTTAAAAAATGATCTATATTTTATCACAACACAATTGTAATTGCATCTAAAAGCAGAGTGACCTAATTATCTGTTTTTTCAATTTGTCAAAGTTAGATTGTCTCTGCCCCAGTAACAGCTCTTTTATTAGTTTTCCCTGCAGGTATCATTGAATGTTTCAGTATGGCTTTGTATTCTGACAGGGATTTTCCCAGCGTGCTTTTCTTATTGGTGCCTTTTAAATCTGGCAGTCAGAAAGGTGATTGCCCTCTGTGATTGCTGTAGGTTGGTCTGCTTCTCTTTCTTTCTAAATGGTAAGCTATTTTTAAGTTCCTATTACATTTTGACATTTTACTTCACTGCTCTGAAGTGCATGCTTACTGCATTGTGAAAATGTTCCTGGTATGTACAAATTCTGTTTCCTTTATTAAAAAAAAGTCTGCAGATCTGGTTTACCTAGATTTTATTAAAGAATTTGATTCTGTTTCACACAGTATTCTCCTGGAGAAACTGGTTCATGGCTTGCACATGTGCACAGTTCTCTGGGTGAAGAACTGGCTAGATGTCCAGACTCAGAGAGTTACAGTGGATGGGCTTCAAAGAAATTGACAGCTGGTCACCAGTGACATTCCCCAAGAATCAGTATTGGGGTCAGTTTTGCTTAGTATTTTTATCAGTTATCTGGATGAGAGCATTCTGTACATTCTCAGTAATTTCACAGACAATACCAAGTTAGGCAGGACAGCTGATGTCCTTGAGGGTAGGAAGGCTCTGCAGAAGCATGCAGAGGTTGGGTCAATGGGCTGGGAAGTTGCCTGGCAGAAGAGGACCTGAGGATGCTGGTCAACAACTGGCAGAACACAAGTCAGCAGGCCAAGAACACCAGTGGCACTCTGCCTTGTATCAGAAACAGCATGGCCAGCAGGACTAGGGAAGTGATTGTCCCCTGTTATGTGGAGTACAGTGGTGAGACCACACCTTCAATTCAGTTTTGGGCCAGTTGGTACAAGAAGGATATGGAGTTGCTTGAGAGTGTGCAGAGAAGAGCAACAAAGCTGGTAAAAGGACTGAAAACAAGTGTTACTAGGATCATAACTGAAGGAATTGGAGTTTTTTAGTCTGGAGACAAGGAGGCTGAGGGAAGACCTCATCACTCTCTAAATTACCTGAAAGAAGGTTGAAGCAAGGAGAGTGTCAGCCTCTTTTCTCAGATGACAAGAGGCAAGTGATAGGATACAAGGCAATAGCCTCAAGTTGCACCAAGGAAGTTTTAGACTGGATATTAGAAATAATTTTGTCATGAAAAGGGTGGTCAAGCACTTGAACAGGCTGCCCAGGGAAGTGATGGAGTCCCCATCCCTGGAGATAATTAAGAGACATGTGTACATGCCACTAAAGGACAGTATTTAGTGATGGGACTTGGTAGGTCAGGTTGACTGTTGGGCTTGGACATCTTTTCCAACTTAGATGATTCTACGTTCATGATGCTAATATAAAAATAAAATGACAAGCTTAGACAGCAGATATGGAAATAATATTATCTCAGGGGTAGCTCATTAGTGTAAACAGAATGACTCCGAGATAAATAATCAAATAAATCAGCTAGCCTAATAAAATTATATGGAAGGCAAAAAAAAAAAGGTAACTTACAATAATTTGTAGTAACTATTTCTTAGATAACTCTGGAAAAAAAAATAGGAGTGACCTATCAAATATAAATTAAAAAAAAAAAAAGAGTGAGAGAGGATTTAGGAAGCTAATATAAAGCAAAAATTATCCTGTCTATCCTAGCAAAAAAAGAAAGAAAAAAAGATTAAAAGATCAAAGCCAGTGCTGAGCAAAAATGCTGGAGAGTTACCTGTGAGGCGTGAAATATTTTACTGATGCTTGACAAATAATAGCACTTGAGTAATATTATACATACTGAATAATGTCCTCGAGACTAGGAAGTCAAAGAGATGTTTTGTATCCTTCTGAGTGTACAGAAGTTTTGTTCCACTAAGCTAAAAGCACTGAAGAAGGTAAAGAGGAGATGAGGTGATGGGTAAATAATCCATTTGAATAGCACTGTTTACTTCTGCTACAACACGTCGTCTGCAAAACTATCATTTGCACATGCCAATGACCAATTCCTGTCAGTCCCGCATCAATTTTGTTCCAGGATATATTTGTTTGCTTGCTCCTTTGTTATCTCAAAATTGTAATTACACAGGTGTACTGGGTCTGGCTGCGATAGAGTTAACTTCCCCTGCAGCAGCACATATAGAGCTGTGCTTGCACTGATATCATACCAATGCTTGTCTATTGCTGACAAGTGTTGGCAGAGCATCAAAACTCTCTCCAAATAACCCCATGCTAGCAGGTGGGCAAGAAGTGGAGAGGGCACATCGCTGGGGGAGCTGACCTAAACTGACCAAAGGGATGCTCCATTCCACATGACATCACTCTCAGCAATAAAATCTGGGAAAGGGGAAGGAGAAGGGGGGGTTCTTGTGAAAACATCTGTTCTCATGAACTGCTATGCTCGTTGAGGCTCTGCTTCCCACATTAACTGGTGGGAAGCAGAGAATAATTTTCTCTCTCTAGGCTTATACATAGCCTTTGCTTTTTTAATTTTTCTCTTTCTGACCTCACCCCTTGAGCCTTTTCTTTCCATCACATTTTCTCCCTTTTTTTCCTCTGAGCAGAAAGAGTGAGAGAGTAGTGTGACAGAATTAAGCTGGCCATCAGGGTGAAACCACCACAATACCTTCACATGCAGTCTTAAGGCGATATCACATATCCTCTCACATTTTCCCCCCATTTTGATATTCAAGCAGCGTTCTCTTGTTTCTTTCACCTGCTAGAGTTTCAAAACACAGCCTAAGGTACAAAAACTGTATTTTGTCAGTTTCACATTTCACATCTGCCATGACAAAGCAGACAAGAAGAAAAGCTGTTTAATTGTGCTTCCCAAAAGAGGTTATCTGTTCACTCCATTGCCACTTCCTTAATGCATTTTTATTTTCTTTACTACAAATGCAGCAAAGATCATTGTACATTGTACATTCTCAGTAGGTGACAGAGAGCTTACAAGAAAACTAGTGTCTTGAAAGAGTCTTAGAGGCATGTTAGTGTCTGCTATCTGGCAAGAGGGCACAACAGTGGATTTTAAATCTGGGTCTTAGGAGTGCAGTGTCTCACAGGCAAGGAGACTTTGATAATGATGATAAATGGATGCTGAACAGGAATGAGTCCTCAGACAATTTAGACATAGATTTCAAAGACATCCTCAAATCACCTCCTCTAACTCCTTCCCACACATGCACACTCAGGTGCTCTGCTCTTTGGCAGCTTGTCTGCAGGGAGGTGCCATTCAACAGATCCTGACTGGAACTACATTTTAAGATTGTGCTAAAAAACCCTACTTATTCCTTTGTGCGAGTAATTTTAAGCAGCAAACACCTGTGCACAGTCAGCTCATTTCTACATTTTTGTGGGATGCAGCTGGGTCTGTGTAAGGTAGCTCCTTGGTCAGGGGAAGGCATGAATCAAATTTTCAGGCATGGATGCACGAGATCTGTGGCTTCAATGTCCCAAAGCAGGAAATAAGTCATCTTCTCATTTTACTTGCAAAGCAAGTGCTCAGGGACATGGCAGTTGAAACAGACATCCCAGACCTTAAGGAGAGAGAGTGGACAGGATTTGGAGCATTCTCAGCAATTGGCAAAGGTGTGAATGAGGAGGCTGTAGCTGCGCCCTCTGGGTGGCCAGACCTTCTGGTCACAGCCACAGCATCTGGCCAGGGTGCAAAGGCCGGAACAAGACAATCAGCTATTTTACTGCTCCTGATAGTCACTACTGATATGGTATCAGAGACCAAAAGCAAGACAGGAATAAAACTAATTGCAACAGAACCACATAAATTTTAATATATGCAAACACATAGCAGACACCGGGGTGAGCTGCAGGCCCAGCTCACACCCCTGTAACAGGAGTTCCCAGGGCACTTTCCCTGCAGCCCCCACAACCAGTGCTGCTCAGTTACTGCCAGCTGCATACCTTCCCCTTCTTTCTCTGAGAAATCTCAGTTTTCCAGGTTGTATGTATTTCCTTTGTATTTTCCATAGCTAATTTGTTACTTAATTTCTTGTGGTGACAGTGCAACTGCAGGCGTCATCTAACTATGTGGGCTTTGTGATTGTATTTCCCTGTGGGCATGCAGGTTGGTTAGTACAGCATTGAAATCGGAGCTGGTAGTGGGAAATAATCACTCTGACCAATGAGCACACAAAAAACTGGCCTTTCCAAAACAGATTTAGGAAAGGATTAAACTAACCAATAATCATCAAGTTGACGTACTGCCTAGCTCAAGTCAACTCTATTGGTTCCCAACATTTTCCATTACCTACCATCTTCAGGAAAAAAAAAAAAAAATGACAACATACCCTGCCCGCAGCAGGGGGTCAGAACTGGATGTCCTCTGAGGTCCCTTTCAAACCAAGGCATTCTATGATTATGGGATTCTATACTCTTAAGACAGGGAAGTCAGTTTTTTTTCTATTGTTGATTTTTAAATTATTCAAGAAAACTTAGAATAAAAGAAAACAATGTGCCTACATAATCACAAAAATTACAACATTGTAGTCATTACCTCGTTGTATTTAATTTTGAAGAGAATAAATTTTACACAGGTTACAATGCTGAAGGGGAAAAGAATATTTGCATATAACAACTTTTATTTCTGCTGTGAAGTAATATACCTTAAACAGCAGTAAACATTCTAATGAAATAGCAGCTGAAGCAGTAGAGCATAAAATTAATATGCATCAAATGACAAAAAGGAGATGATCAGTTGATAGGTTATTCCATAAAGTTTGCATGCATAATTCAAATGATGTACAGCAATTCATGGATCTCACTGTTACAGCCCTCTTCTATTGCCAAGTCACAAAGTATACTTCCTGAGGTACTAATATCTTTTTTTTTTCCATTGCAAAGCTTAAACAATTCAAATGTCAAGCATTTGATCTGCCCATGAGTGCTTTATAAAAGGGGGGCAGGGAGGGGAGGAATAAGTACAGTGAAGATTTCACTTAATGCAGAGACAATAGAGACATTTTTCATACATTTTTTACAATGTAACTTCAGCATAACTTCAGCTCCTGGAGGGAGACTTACATTAAAACTGAGAAATATTCCAGTTTTCAGGGTGATTACTTGAACATTGTTGAGGCATAAATGCCAGCAATTTCAGCCATGAAAAATAATACCGTACGGATTGCCTATAGAGAAAGAGCTTAGATATAGAGAGGTTTATATGTGGCTGTAGAAGGAGTTTACACTGTAATGCAGAAAGAGTCTGACATATTCTGCAGCTTGCACTTAATAGCCAAATAGGAACAAAATGTTCTTATTAATATACACAATCTTAAGCTTTCTGATCTGTCCAACCTAGGAATTATATATAATACAGGTGGAAAGTGATTTTGGCCCCTGGCTCTTCAAGGAAAACAGCAATGAAAATGGCATGGAAATGTAAACTGGTATGTTCCTGTTATGCATCTGAAAATATGCTCAGATTGCTAAAAGAGGGGGACAATTATAGCACAGAAAGATGCAAATAGCAGGCTATTACACAGTCATGCAGCTCTCTGCTAGTCAGTGTAAGAAGAGCAGTGAAATTAGATATTTAGTGAATTTAGATTTCACTAACAACTTTTTGTATAAATCAGCTGGGTAATTAAATGGAAAATAGCTCCGTCAGTTGGACTATGAAGAGGCAGTATAGAGATGGCTATTATTATTTAAGTGTTAATGCATCACTGGAAGCTTTATCACCTCAAGTTTTAAATTAAATAAATTCTTTTGCTGTGGAACTTTGAGGAGTATCTTCCAAGACCAGAATGCCTGAGAGAGGCTAAGGAGAGGTAATTTATTGGCTGACTGGAGAAATCATTAACCAAGAAAAATCAAATGGGAAACGCATTCCAAACGTTTCCACACATTTCAACTGCCATTACTGAAAGAGAAACCTAATGGTAAAACTGTACAAAATATAGAAATTGTTTCACAGAGAAATTCAAAATTGGCTTTATTTTGAAATGGAACAAAACCCAGTATTTTCTGATGTAATTTGCAAGAGAGCTTGCTGAAGGGCGAAGGGAATGAGGCTGTCTGTGAGTCAAACCTATTTCTTTCTGCTTCGTATTTGTGCTCATCAAAGTTATAACATAAGGACAAAACTAGACAAGCAATTTAAAAAGAATGATTTATTTTGTTTCAGTGACACTGAGAAGGATGTCAGACTATTAAAGAAAAAAAACCCAACATTTATTTCCAAATAAAATTACTATAAAAGGCACACAATTCTTGGAACTCTAATACTGATAGAACTGCACATCCTCAGAGGATTTAGCTCTTCTGACTGAGGAGTTCCATCTTAAGAAAGATAGCTACTAGGGCCTAAGTTAGGGAAAAAATGACGATATCCGTTGAGTCACAGTTCTGTGTTGAAGATTTCATACAGACGCATTGTTGAATGGGCCCTCTAGACACATTTTACTTTGTGTAGCCCTGAAAAATACTGCATATTTTTGAATCTGTTCTGCCTCTCTAGAGGCAGGGTATGACTTGCATAGCCATGAGTAAGTTATGAGTAACAAAATGTATTGAACTCTCACAGAATTCTTTTTGGACACTTTTAGTTACTTGGGATGAATTCCTGGCCATGCTGAATTTGCTGGGAAGCCTGATGGTGATTTTTACATAGTCATGATTTTACCAGTTAGTGTCTATTTCAGCACTGCAAACTTGCATTTATCTTCTGAGTGATTCAGATTCTGCCCTGCTAGACTAGAAAAGAATGATTTAATATAGTGAGGATAAAAGTGGAGATCTCAAAGCATTATATATTTTTTCTCTGATTATGTGCTCTCATTTTCTTGAGATTTTATCCCTTTGTCCCCTCCTATTTGATTTTCTTGCTAAGCATCCATTGTAATAAAGTGCCATGTTCAATGGAGTTGCAGTAAGCAATTTCAATAATAGCAGGTGTCGATGTGTAGGAATTTTGATTGTAATGTGCTACTGTGAAGAACTCATGCATTTATACCGCACTACATTCCTGAAACCATTACAGCAATAAGCCAATCAGCTTGAATGCGCCAGGGACACCTCTACAAATGTATAGAGCTGATGGAGTTCATTTCAGTCACTTATTCTTGAGGTAGGATAAAAGGAAATTTTGATCAGATCATGCATCTCCAATTTGGCCTGCAGCTTTGAGCTCTGGCTAACAGCAGAGTTCTCAAGCTGAGCACAGATGGGGATGGATAGTATCTGGGTGAGAAGCTTCCCAAAAAAATCTAAATGCTGCAGTGTGTAGGTGTTGGCAACTCACCAGGCAGCACGCCTTTCCTCAGGTCTGCTCTTTACAACTTTTCCTTTCACTATGATAGGAAACACTAGCTTGCTAGAGGTATTGCCTTTGAAGATAAGAGATAAGATCAAGTTCCTTAATAGTTGAAAATCCTATTATAAGTTCTCCATTATGAACCTTAATATAATGTTTAGCTTCCAAATCAAGCAGTTGCATTACATTCTGGTGACTTTTCCCCATTTCATTTTCAAAAGGAACAAATTAGAACTGCTGTCCACAGAAAACAGTTATGACTGATTGCAGAGAATTAATCAAGGCAATCTATATAAAAGGGCCTTTATTCTCAGAAACAGTAATGACAAAGTGCAGAAGTTCCATTTTATATGAGACTGCTCCAAAAGTAATGCCTCCCATTTTATGTTGTCCCACGACATCAGAGGCAGATGTTAAGGATATGGCAGCAGAGGTTGAACCTTACCACCAATATTGCATGGCATTTTGTTGCCATGCAACAGATGGCAGCAGAGGGGCAGTCTGACACAACGGCATCTGAGGTGGACGTGCAGATGAAGCAAAGGTGTGTCACTGATCTGTGGAAACAATGGCACCCACTGATGTTCATCAATGCTTGCTGGACATTTATGGTGACCAAGCACTGGATGAGAGCACAGTGAGGCAGTGGGCATGGCATGGAGGCTCTTGTTCATCACTGGCAAAAATGCATAGCTAATGGTGGTGACAATGTTGAAAAATGTTGTTTTGTAGCTGAGAATTTGCTCTATCAAATAGTGTTATTGTGCTCTTTGTATCTATTGCCATTTCCATAGAAATAAAGAAAAAGCATTACTTTTGGAGCAACCTACATACGTTTATCTGCTGAGAAACTCTTACGGGATTGCTTGTTAGGATAATCTCTACAATCTCTTCAAATTTTCTCAGGTCTTGTAGTTCAAGTCAAGCTTTATTTTTGGAACTATGACTTCAGTTGTACTTGAAGATCTCAATTGCAAGTTCAAGCTGCACTGCAGCTGGGAATACTTTCAGCACATTATATAGGCAAATATAAGGTTACTTACAGTTCACTCTCCTATAAAGCAGTTGATAATCCACTAAACGTGATGTTGAACAAGAACTACTATGGGCCACTCTGAGACATAGTAGAAAAGACATTTTTTCAGTTACCGACAGCATGCCTTGCTCATCAGTTTTAACAGTACTTTGCAATCCAAGCTAAGGAGCTCAGATCCACTTCCAACACATTAGCAGAAATTCTGTTAAGATCTCCAACTATGAAGGAGATTTTTACTGACTTCTATCACACTATAATTGTGCATAAAACCTGGAAGGTGAGCTTGTGCTCAGAAGCCATGCTGATGTATCTGTGGAGATGGGAGGCAGGTGATGTGCCAATGTGGTTTAGTGAAATACTGGTCATCCCCTGGGACAAGGCTTGCTGAAGTCACTTCTCCTGCCCGTAGAAAAATCAGTGCGGCTACACAAGTGCATACTAAGTAAGACTCTCTTCTTGTCCTAAATTTTCTATCCTACTGACATTGTTTTGAAATCACACAGTGGATGATTGCATTTTTTTTTTACTTCACATTATTCGCAGGTAAAATGAGTTGTACAAAACATAATGGAGAACTTAAGAATGACCCTGTGAAGTTACATGGTAGAGCATTACTTTTATGAAGTGCTTAGGAATTGAAAGCTGCTTTTACACCCACTGACATAACATCATCACATTTCCTCTCTGACTCGCCCCCGAAACTAACAAATGTAGACAGGATGATAATTGATGTAATTTTGGTGATGAAATTATCTATCATCCACCAAAAATTATTCAAGAGATGTTGTCATCCTGCACTCTCTCAAAGAAACAGAAAAACATCTTTTGTGTAGTGATGATAGTGTGTTCTGACAGAAAGGACATGAAGTGACCTAACGTGTAAATTACAACCATAATAGACTAGCCATAGCTATAATATATACCTAAAACCAAAGCACACCAGATATCAAATTTGTCTCAGAAGGCAAGCATTAAGGATGGGCCGGCTCTTTTATTCTCTTGCAGCTGAGCTATTTTTTTCTGTCCTACTGAATTTTACCTCAGTGTAGTTACAAGACAAACTCGGTATGTGACAAAAGCTGGTCTGCAGACCTACAAACGAACTTCAGAGAGAAATAGGAGGGGGGAGCCCTGCCTAACCACTCCCAGGCCTGCCCCAGGTGCCACCAGCCCATCAAAGACCCAAAGGCAGATAGGGGGACTCAAAGACTCACAGGAAGGGGCACCCTGTCTGAGACCCTCCCAGGGTTGTGCCAGCACATCCGGCATCCAGTTCTGAAACTCACTACTGTGAGACACTGGGAGCAGATCTCCGAATCAACTTGAACCTCAGACAGTTGCCGCCTTGGCATGGGACAAATCATGGGATGCAGGGAAAGACAGTCTGGGATTGCACAGGATTTGCTGTAGGATGTTTAGGGGCAGGATCAAAGGTGAGAAAAAAAGGAGGGATTTAGGTCATTTGGGCAGGGAAAACTGGGGGAAACAGAGACACAAGGAAATAAAAGGATTCATTTGTATTTCAGCAAGCACTATTGAATGCACTTGTCTGACCCTGCTCTGCATTTAGAATCAGAATCATGGAATTGTTTTCACTGGATGCAATTTTAAAGACCATCTAGTTCCCACCCTGCTGCCATTATGACAGAAACCTTCCACTAGATCAAGTTGCCCAGGGCCCCATCCAACCTGGCCTTGAGCACTTTCAGGGATGGGACATCCACAGCTTCTCTGTGTAGCCTGTGCCAGGGCCTCATCACCCTCATCATGAAGAATTTATTTCTTATATCTAACTTAAACCTATCCTTTTTTAGCTTAAAACCATTAGCCCTTGTCCTATCTCTACAACCCTTGATGAAGCATCCTTCCTCATCTCTCCTGTAGGCACTCTGTAAGCATTGCAATGCTGCTATAAGCTCTCCCCGCAGCTTTCTCTTCTCTAGGCTGAAAAACTCCAGCTCTCACTTGCTGTCTTCAAAGGAGAGGTGCTCGAGACCTCTGATCATCCTGGCCTCCTCTCAATCTGCTCCAGCAGTTCCATGTTCTTCTTGTGCTGGGTGCCTCAGAGCTGAACGCAATACTCCACCTGCGGTCTCACAAGAATGGAGTGAAGGGATAGAATCACCTCCCTTGACCTGCTGGCTACACTGATCATCACAGTCTTACAATGACAAACTACTGTTTTCGGGTAAAGGTTCTTTGCTCTGTGGGGGTGAGAGGTTGTGGTGCCAGTTGCTGGAGTGAGGCTGCAGCCCTGGGGTTTGTGTGGCCAAGTGCCATAAGCTGATGAGCACAAGAACAGCTACTGAATGGATCCATCTCATACACAGGCACGCACTCTCCCAGTGAAGGACCCACTCCACCAGAAAGGGGAAAAGATGAGGCCACTGGTGCTCTATTTACGTGTTGGTCCGTGATCCATGTGGCCAATTGGAAGTATGCATGTGTATGCATCCGGTATATATGCGTGCTCTGTGTGCGGGTGCCTGCTGGGCATACATTTTCAGACTTACTACTGGAGGCACCTAGGGGTGCAGAGTTGCAGTGGCCTTGCCCCTCTTGGACTTCCAGATCCAGTAGAATGTATGTAGGTTGCTCCAAAAGTAATGCCTTCTATTTATTTCCATGGAAACTACAACGGAAACAAAGAGCACAGTAACACTATTTGATAGAGCAAATTCTCAAATACAAAACAATTTTTCAACACAGTCACCACCATGAACTATGCATTTTCAACGGTGATGAAAAAGAGCCTGTATGTGGCATGCACAGCAACCTGCACCAGCCAAGGTAACCCACTGTCGCCACTGCTGAAACACATCACCCACTGCCTCACTGTGCACACATCTGCTGGTTGGTCTCCATCAACATTCAACAAGCATATAAATGTCAATGGTGCAATTTTTTCTGCATGAAGGAATTCAGTGACACACTTTTGTTTCTTCTGCACTTCCATATCAGACACCATTCTCTCAGACTGCTCCTCTGCTGTCATCTGTCACACAGCAACAAAACAGGATATTGGCAGGAAGGTTCAACCTCTACTGCCATACCACCAACATCTTCCTGACATAGTGGAGCAACGTAATAAAATAGGAGGCATTAGTTTTGGAGCAGATCTTGTGTTTTCCTCTAATAGGATGAACATCAGTTTTAACAAATTACACCAGGGATGATTACTTTCCTGAATGCAGTCCTGTACTTTGACAGGACAAATTTATTTCACCTGTTGGAAGCAATGCCTACCACAGGAGTCCACTGATTACCATGAGATCCTCAATCAGTGCTGGCAACCATAATTTGCATATTTTAAACTTCCCATTAAAACCATTCTAATACAACAATGCATCTTAATCCTATTCTGTCACTTAAGTGTTAGATTATGAACAGTCGGGCAGAGCTGAGTTACAAATGGAAGAAGGTTTGTCAAGGTACAAATAGTGCTTTGTGTGTCTAACATTCAAAATTGCGTGTATAAGCAGGAATTGCTCTTCTAAATGGATAAGTTGCACACTAATGAGAACTTGCTTTATCTGAATGCATGAACATAGGATAATATTGGAAAGTATTGCTCAACAGGAATTACTGTGCTGCACAAACATTCATATGCAAAATATTTTGACCGAGTAAAATATTTAAATGAAGAAAAAAATAATATTCAATAAGAGATCAAAAAAAATTGGATTTCAAGGAAAACAGATGGATGTGGCAAAACATAATAGCAAAAAAATGCTGACTTCCACATAGCAGCACTGTAAGATAGAGAAAATTATTAATATTCACTGTGCAGATTACTGGAAAAATCCATAAACCTTTAAAAACCTTAATTGGCTATTCCAGTCTCAAGAGAGAGGAGAAATAAGCCTGCTATTGATAAGTACAGGAGAAAGAAAGAAAGCTTTTGATAATGTCAGCATGGATCTCGGTCCCTCTTTCATGGGCATAAGGTGAATATTGATTAGTGTAATTCCCTTGACTTCTGGGTTATACTGTTTTACATTTCTGTGAGGAAGTTCTGAAACAGGCTTCAACGGCTACGGCTTTTTTTTCTTCTTGCTGCTTAGGATACAAATGAACAGTATCTGCTTTATTCCCCAGCCATAGCAATGATATTTTACTGCTGCCTTATTTTTAACCAGTTTAATGCGCAGAAAAACACGACGTCAGTGATTCTGCAGAGAAAAATGCTTATGAAAACATCGGGCTGCTGTTAGAGGCAGTGATGGGGTGATGGGAAGAGCTGGCTCTCTGTGAATGGAATCATTGATGGTCTCTGGGAAAATATGGAACAGCAACATCCGTGTTTCACTGAGCTCTCGTGAGATAGTGTTCTGGGTGCTTTTTATTACAGGTTTTTGATGAAGCTGAGATGGCACCATTGCATGTTTCCAAGATTAGAAATGTTAATGTTTCCTTCACCACATTTGGGCGCTGCTTTTGACAGAGTATGGCATAGCAGACACAGTCCTGCTGTGTTGCAGATTTTGCCAGGCTCAGTAACAGTCATCATACGCTGCTTTAATCTTTCTGCCTTCTTTATATTATTTTACTTTATTTTCCCCTCTTCTGCAGCATAATCTCTGATGTATAAAATGCTGTGTTATTTGTAAAGCGAAAGCTATACAGTAATGATAGTGTTTGGTTCTGATATAAAGCATTCTTCTTTGGACATGTTGCAAACAAGAGATTAGCTGTTCTCCTTTCATATTCTCTGCATACTAATTCCACTAAAACTGCTATGTTATGCAAGCACACGGGTCTTCTTCTCCTTTTCTTTCTTTTCTATTTTTAAGACAGTTTAAAGAAGTAAATTAAAATCCACCGTTAAGTGAAACCTCCTCTCAGGAAAACATAATAATGGTCATTGAGACAATGGTACATGCTGATACTGTAATGAATTGATGTAATGCACTGCATTTCATAGACTTGAGGCAATTAGGCACTGAAAATTTCCCATCCACAGAGCTTACCCACCCACACTGACAGTTTAAGAACAGTCCCTCTAGGACATCTCTAAGTGTTTTGACCACTCTAGGTTTTAAATTCCACAGATGTCGAGACTACCTTTAAAAAAGAAAATCAAAGAGATATTTCAAATATATATGCATTTAACATCAAATAATATAACCTTGAGGTTAGAAAAGTGTTCTCCTTCACCAAAATGCAATTTATATCTATGCAGAATATTTAGAACTACAGCTGGAAAATATGGTTTAATGCTGGTTATTGACTTTCAAAAGATGCCACACTGATACAAAAGTACAAAATATTATCTACAGAGGATCACTTTTTAAAAAGCTATGACAAAATAGTGTAAATGGGTTGTACAGGAATATAATACTTTTTTTGTTTGAATAGTAAATCTGGTAATTGCAGGTCAGGAAAGGTGTTGGCTAAATAGGTGTCCAGTGGAGGTAAGAGGTCTAGGAAATACGAATGGCTGAAATAATTCAGACAGGGAACTTTCCACAAAATGATGTTTAAAATTAATAGTCGTCACCTATACAATGGTCTTCTGCCGTAAGTTTTTCTGGTGGTTGGTGAATTAGCTGAGAAAACAGGAGATTGTTACAATACAGAAGAGTCATCTCAGATGCCCAGACAACTTTTGAATTTTAAGTGTAGTGACAGAAATAGACTGAATGTGGGTGTCTTACCCCTTCACTGAAACTTTTAAAGACAGGTTAGACAAGCTTTTCTCAGGTCTGATGTGTATGTAATTCATTCTGTCAGAATGGAAGGGGTGAGGGATTAAATGATCACCTGAAATCCCTTCCAGCCATATGACTATTTAGAAGAACTAAATATACACCTGCTGTAATTTATAACCTATTTCAGTTTTGCTGCTTCTCTTCATTACTTTTTCTTGTCGTCTTTACTGATCTGTAATAAAGTAACTGATAGAAAAAGGGCTTCTTTGTTGAATTACTCATCTATGTCTTACATTAAAGAAATATTGAGAGCATACCAAGTTCAGGCCTACTGGGTTCTTTAGGAGCCAAGTTAAACTTTAGGTGCCTACTTCATGCTATTAGAAACTGCTTTATGCCTGTAGAGGCTCCAAGTCTGTCCCACAAATAATGTATCAAATACAGCTGAATGTTTGTCCTAACATTCAATAAAATTTATATATATATGCACATATAAACAGAACCACAAGCAGCAATACTCAGAACAGTTGTCTACCCCTTTCATGACGCATACTGAGCAAGCAGCACACGCTGCAGTGTGCCCTGACTAGTTCCTTGGTAACCCAGCTCAACAACCCAACTAGAGGAAATCACAACTCACTCTCATCTTCCTTCCTAAAAAGAGGAGAGCAGAGCAGAGGATGTGCATCTGCACACCAGAGCTAGGAATATTTCCAGTTCTACTGACTGAGCTCTTTATGTCTGAGCTCTTTCTAAGAAGAAATTCTAGATGGAGTAATTAGTTGCACCCAATTCCCATAAGAGTCTTAAAGTTTAGATGTATAATCCAGTTATCTCAACTTCAAGAGTTACTGCATGTTAACCGAGCTGTGATAACTTTCCCATAGCAAATGTCAGTGAAAGGTTTCTGTTCACAGCTCAAATACCACAGAGGTGAGATTTGCTGTTGCAAATCAATCAGCTTGCAAGTGGTAACTTTTTAAGCTTATCAGAGCCTGCTCAGCCTTCATTCTTACATTCCTCAATTTCAATACAGTTTAGCTGATCTGTAGATTAGACACAACTCAAACTGCAGGTCATGAATCCTTCCTCAGTCATTTGCCCTTATTTGGGAACAGGTGATGTTCACAGAGTCACAGAATCATAGCATCATTAGGTTGGAAAAGACCTTGAAGACTACCTCGTCCAACCAGTAGCCCATCCCCACCACGCCTACTTACCATGTCGCTCAGTGCCACATCTACACATTCCTGGAACACCTCCAGGGATGGTGACTCTACCAACTCCCTGGGCAGCCCATTCAATGCCTCACCACTCTTTCTGAGAAGAAATTTTTCCTAATATCCGACTTGGACCTCCCTTGGCACAACTTAAAGCCACTACCTCTTGTCCTCAGATCTTCAGATCCTGGCTGACTGAGGAGGAGGATCCTAATTCCTCCAGCACTGCTCCCCAGCATCCCAGAAGTCATCCCTAAAAAGGATCTCCACTTCTGATTCACTGTGATACCAGAGTCCTTGGCAAACAAGTCCTACACTGGATAAGTGTGTCCTGCTAGATCGTGATCATTTGAATCCTGAGCCATATTTTCTTATGGCTTCCTAGTAAAGATAAGATGAGGGGGAAAAAAAATCCTAGTTCCCATACCAATCATTTTGATCACTTGTTCATTCAGTCCTATACGCTGATTTCAATGTCAAAAACAAAACAAAAAAAAAAGAACTGTCAGCTGAGCGATAGCCTACTTTCTTCCAGAAGTGAGGCTGACACCACAGGTTCCAAGCTTCACTTCACCCCGCTGCAGTGACTGACAGCTGAGCGCACAGCCCGAGTCTTGCCTTACCCCGTGAAGAAGGAATCGCTGCCTCCCTCCTAAGCCAGGTGAGCCGGGATCAGACGCCATCTGGAGGCGCTTGTGCTGCTGTGCTCCCTCCAGACGGAGCCTAGGTGTTGAACGGCAGATTTTCAGCCAGCTTCATTTCAGCAAGACTGAATTCCCCCTATGTGACAAAATAATGACTGGTAACACAGAACGAAAGGACAGGCTCTTTTTTCTGAACTAGAAGCTACTGACATTTTCCTTATGTAAAATCTGTAAATAACATAAGTATACACAGAAGAAAAGGTGTCTGCATGCCATGTGTGCTTGTATAAACACTTGTGTAGTTATTTACCTTCATCTAGACACAGTGTGAATATCTAAAAAAATGCGGGCCAGTTTCACTGCTGACTTAAGCACTGAAAGGACTGCTGATTTATACCAGCAATGTGAACACTGGCTAACAAGCCTCAGCCTTCATCCCCACAGCGCTGGTTGATTTAAGGACATTTTAGTTCATGTTTCTCTGCAAGCCTCTCGTGGCATCAGCTATTGAGTCTTAACTGTGTGCCTTCCAGACTTAAAACACTAGACTTTGATCATTTAAAATAAATGTTAAGACTGCTAAGACAATATGTGTGTGAAGATTTCAGGTTGCATCTCAAAACTTCAAAATGACCTAATACAGTATTTACTTACTGCTTACACTGCATGACAGAAAAACAGATTTGTGGCTGGCTTTCTGACTTTTTATTTATATTTTCTTTTCTTTCTTTTATTTTATTTGCTGCTCCTTGCAATGCTCAGGAAGTCCACTAGAGGAAGAAGTTCTATCTTTAAAGACTGACAGTATAACAGATTCAACCAATTCAACCAATACATGGGGCCATTTCACAACAAGAAAACTGAAGTTGCAGAACCATGCCTTTGAGAGCAGAGTTATTGCTCATTAGGATTTATCAGCATTCATATCCACATCAGCAATCTGCTGCAAACTTCAAAACAAACTATTTCAAAACAAAGGTTATATATTAAACTTGAAAGACGGTGAATAAAAGCCATGTTTTTTCTTATCTGAAAGAAACACTCATAACCACATTAGCTACAAGTGCAAGCTGGTTCTAAATTATCCCTTCTCAAATCTCTTCAGAGGAAAGGATATTGCAGGAATGGTTGTGATTAGCAGCTAGCCGCTGCTGGTCCACTGGTACTGACCACCCACACTGGGGAGCTCTGGGGCAGGCAGGAATGGCTTTTCAGTACAGCCCTGCTTCTACCCAGCGAAGGCAATCACTGGGGGGAACTGTGTAATTAAATGACATGAGAGTCTATATTTACTGTAGACTGTACATGTCTGTAACTTGAAGGCTGAAAAAAACGTGCTCAGAAGTTTCATATGCAGAATGCTAGAGGTAAGGGGCAAAGAGAGAAAATACATAAAAAAATAGAAATCGTATTTATAATTAAATTGGAAAGTTACTGATACATTTTTAAAAAGTGGAGAAAAAATTACACATAAATGTACAGCTGGGCGATACAACCAAGGAGTGTGCAGGAACTATGGTACTTGGCACAGAACTACAGAGAAACCATATATAACACTGACTATGGAGGCTGCTGTCACACACAAAGCAATTCTTCCACAGCTGCAAGATGCGTTGTGAGGTAATTTTATACATCAGATACTGCACACCTATAAAAGGTGCCCTAACTCAGCAGATTAAGTACACTATCACAGTGCCACATTCAATAATTTGTCAGTACTGTCCAGTCCCACAACCACCAGAACAGCACAGGTCTCAGGGCTGAATTACTCTGAACACAAGATGCTGAAACAGCAGCTGATATCTTTCCCCTCCTTCTCCTTTTTTGCAAGGGATGTGAAAAGCCACAGAGTCCCTAGTCTTTGTTATGATGCTGAGCAGCAACAGCAATGCCACAACCTTATTCCCGAGACCAGTGCTGCCCCTGTCCACCCTTTCACACAGTCCCTACACAGTGTGGAGCAGCACTTTGGAGGATGCCAAGCGTGCTGCAAAAGAAGGCCATAACAGTGCCTTCTACTAAGATACAAGCACTACACAGCAAAAGAAGATGACGAAGAATAAATTAGCACACCCCCTTCCAACAACTAGTAACAGCTCAAGAAGAGTACAATCCCTATCCAGAAAGATGCTGCTTCCTTGGCTGCTAATCCCTAAATGAGGATGAGGAGGGGTGGACCCAGGCTCCACCCCTTCCAGTCACTCAGGTGCACTGCTTGCACCTGAGTTGCCTGGGTTAGCCATGCCTTCTCACCTGCTGCTCAACTGTTGGTTCAGGCTGTGGCCTGGCAATTCCACTGTACCAGGCATGGTGATTCACTGGCACACTGCCCCATTGGGTGCAGAACCACCTCTGCCCTGCTTCAGCAAGCAGCCATCAGGCCAAGTGCTAGCTGTGGGTCACAGTGCCCAAGAGCTGGAAGAGTAGAAAAAGGCACTGTGTTAGTCAATGCTGTGCTGCTCCCATAAAAGCTCAGTCACAGCACAAAGTAGCACTGCTCTGCATAAGGTGGAGCTGGCAGTAAGCTTTGTCTGTCCCTGTTGCCAGAGAAATCCAGAGGAATCACTGCTCGTGTCACAGAGATGGCCACGTAGACAACTAATTTGGAGTTCATCCACCCTTCAGAGGACAGAGCTGAGGCAGAAAAGGATCTGTCCCAGTACTGGTGGAAAACAGGGCTTTAGAGCTCCAAGTGCTACAGGCCTGGGACACCAGAGCAGCTTTGCTTACTTCATCGAGCACTGTGTCCCCATAGAAGAATACTGAGCAACTTGCTCTTCACTACTACATAGCCGGTGTTCTGGCCCCTTCTTCATCTCAGCTGACAGCAGGGGAAAGAGTGAGCTGTTCTGTCCCAGAAGGCAGTCACCCAGAAGGTTCCCTCTGTGTCAGCTTCCTGGGTAGGTTCTTTCCTACTCTGCGATACTTTCAGGACATGACACAGAATACTCCCCCATGCACCCTTTTGCTCCAGCTCCTGATCTGTCTGGTGATTTACCATCTCTCTTTGTTTACTTCCAGTCAGCTTTTGGCACATTGTCTCCACACTAAAACCAATCCCTTTCCCATCCCGTTCCCTTATCATAAGAGTTTCTTCTCCCGTTCTCATGTGGATCCTAAGCCTTTATCTTGGTTTCTCCTGTAAGCCATTTTAATTTTTTACCTAGTCATTCCTGTTCCTTTGACCTATGAAGAAATACATTTTTGCCAGTTCTTTGCAGAAAGCCTTGATAAATTGCTTTTCCCATTCAGATTTCCTATTTACTGTTCCCAGGTGCTTCCATCAATAACTAAATGACTAACAGCATAGCTGGTCCAAGAGAAATATGATAGAACACAGTGAGTTCAAGGTGAATTCATTGTGCACAGAAGCAGTATTTTTCATGACAACTTCAGAAAATTGAATGGAATGCAGAATTTGTTCAGAGAGGGATACTCCTGCTTATCAAACCCAGAGATGTAAGCAGCTCCACCTGAGACATGAAAACTTCTGTGTTTAGTGGCACAATAGATCCAAAACATCTCAAGGTGACTGCTCAGCTGAAAATCTTTGCCTGCTACTAAGGCTCAGCTATTACATACTGCCAAGTCTCTTCTGCCACTCAGAAGGAAAGAAAATGGAAATATTTCCATCCTTAAGTGTGAACAGTATATTACAAAATTCAGCGCTATATGAAGTTGTTTTAATCTGAGGCTGTTTAATTTTTTTTTTCTTTACCCAAGATCCATCTGCTGCCTAACTACTCTATAAATGTTTCATCATCATGCTTTGCAGCTTTTGGAAAAGAGAGTTGTCAGGTGTTGTTGAAAGCTAACCATTGTGAGCTCATATGCCATTTACACAAAAAGAAGGAAATATACATTATATATTTCAGAGGTGTTAGATAACCTTAGAAGCTATTGTAAGCTCACGGAACACTTACCCATAAAGTGTTCTCCATACACGTTTACTGTACGTGTGTGTAAATGTAAACATGGATTTAGTAGAGACTAAGCCTGCACTTTTGTGGTGTGAACCATTTTAAGACTGAACTGGTAGTGAACTACATATACATTCTTTTTGTTCTTTGGAATTTTTTGAGAAGCTTCTCAGGGCACACAACCTGACTCAGAGTTATGTGATCACCATGAAAACGTGCATTTAAGCGACACCATTTGTCTTCAGGATGGGAATTGCTTCTTGCTGTTTTGTTTGCTCTGCAATGGCATCCCAGTCCCCGATGAGATCCCTTACTGCTACGGCAATACAAACCTCATGGATATAACACCTATGGATGAATTTGTCCCCCAGGAGTGCTTGGCTACCTCTCCAGCTATTTCTACCTTCCACAAGTTTTACCCAAGTAGGTACCAAACAACAGTCCACCCTGCTCCCACCCTGAGTGCAGGAGCTGTAATTATCCTCTGCGCAAGGTGGCAGCAAAAGAAAGCTTTTCCTCTCTCCCTTGCACACCTTCTATTAAGAATAATGACTGCCTCAACTAGTTAGTAAACTGTATTTAAAAAAAACACATCTTAATGCTAGTTTATACATATATAACTGCTACTATCTTCTATTTGAGGAAAACTTAACTTACTTCTTCTCCCCTTTTTTTTTTTTTTTTAAATTTTCCCTAGGGGTAAAAGCTAGAAAACAGCACACACAGAAAGGAAAACCATGAAATGAATTCACTGATTTTACCTTTCTGATTTTATTTTAAAATAGAGATTTCTTCCCCTCCCCCCCCCCCAACCAAATAACCTGACTGCCTTGGGAAAAAGAATCAAATTCCAAGATTTAAAAAAAAAATAATGAACATAAGCTCAGTGTTTAATGATGACATCTTCATGTTAGCTGATAGATACATCCGTAGCACACCATGTTTCAACATATTAATTTTCTATTTCTATGGAAATAAGCAGTCTGAAGAAACTAGCTATCAAAATCCTAGCTAGGAAATGAAAAAAAATGAAAAGCAAAGTGTGGAGTACACATCCTTAGTTCTCTTGACCCTGCCTCGATGTTTGCTTTTTTGGCTATTTTTAATTTTTTGTTTGTGGGAGTAGAGTTACCTTGTTTTTTTGGCACCCAACATGTGTTGAATGGAATGTTTTAACTACATGTGTTAGTTACCCAGCCAAGCCACATGAAGTTTCATTAAACCTCAAAATATTTGTAACAAACACATTATGCATTTTCTTAAAATACTCCTTATATACTTCAATTCTGTTGAAGTCAAGAGAAGTAGCTCACTGACTCTTCGGAGCCAGTACTGGAAATATGAGCAGAACTGTGATCACAATACTCAGTATCCTAGTACCACTGAAACAAGCTGAGTAAATGGCTTGTTCATTCCCATTTCTGTATGCTAGCTATGTTTAAAATGTAAACCTAGACTAGTTTTTGTTTTGAAAAAAGTAAGTATTACTCACCTCAAAAGTATAGTATAGTATGTATGATCTTTATTCTTAGACATGGTAAAAGAATAGCCAGTTGACTTTGGATATGAACATTCTTCACAACTTCAAATCTTATTCTGATGACTGTAATCTTAATGCAAAAACACCGTGTTTAATAAAAATTAATTCCAGAACTTAAAGACTATTTTATTACTGAATACAAAAATACTATCTATGTAAAAACAATAAGTTAGTTTATTTACAGTACTTTACACTACTCTGCTCTAAGAGTTCCTTTGCATTGCATTTATTTTCATTATTTTACACACCTTCATAATTTTGCACAAAGCATTTCCAAAAGCATGTCATCCATGTTCACTGCTCCAATGATGGGCCTGAAGAACAGTTCAGCAATCACATTAGCGTTAATAGATCGTAACAAGGATAGAACAACATTCAGCTTGGCAAATCTGGCTTGGTCACCTCTGTGAATGAGCCTGACATGTTCATTTAGAGCTTGTTGTGCTTCCCTCTGCAGTCCTTCAATGTACTGTGTGCACTGCAGGCCAGGTAGATCTGAAAGGAGAAATAAATTATTTCATTTACACAGGCTTTGTCTATAACACAACTTTCTTCTTAGACAATAATAACTGCAGTATACTGAGTAAGAGATCAGAGATTATGGCACAAATGAAACTGTTAGAGGATTTCTTGTACCAGGAAGCAATGTGCCACATGTTACAGTGCAGTTCAAAATCTTATGCTGGTGTTCTGGACACATAACACTCTTTTCTATTCGAACTTGAAACACAGCATTTGCTAAAATTAATTTAAAGGGGAAAAAATATTTGCTGACAACAGAAACTTTCATTGAAAAACGAAGCACAGAATCATAAAATGGTTTGGGTTGGAAGGGACCTCAGTTCCACCTCCCCCCCCTTTCATATCCAAAGTACTTTTGTAGAGACAAATGCAGTCTGTAAAGAGAAAAGAATTTTAAAAAAATGCTGCTTTCATTTACTCCTACAAAAGTATTCACGTTTAAGGTACCCTTTGACAGTGGTTTCTAAGGAGCTCCAGATGACAAGTGGCAAGAAGTATAACTCCAGTATGTGAAAGTTTCCTGGTGAACGATACTAGGGATATTGAAGGACTGAGAAAACAGTTTTGGCTTTTCAGTCTGACAGCGGGAATTCAGAAGTGCTAAACACCGCTTTCAGGTGGCAGTGCCATCATTTTAAGTGCCATATCCAACTGGCCAGCTGCCATCCAGGCTTAAGAACCAACAGACAGCCGCTCCCTACCTACGTAGGCGGCTCCTGGGAGCCCCCCGACGCGTCCTGCTGTTTCCCTCACGGAGTGCGGAGGTCTTGGGAGTGCTGCCAGGCGGACACAGGGTCCCCAGCGGCTGCGGGCCGGGCGGGCTCCCTGTGCTCTGGGGCTCCGCCGTCGCCAAACACCAGCACTTCACCCGCGCTCGTAAGACCCCCGCAGCCCCTCCGCCACTCACCCGGGTTGAAGAGCACCGTCCCCTTGAGGTAGGCATACTCCTTGGTGCTGATGTCCAGGCTCCAGCACTTGGCCAAGAAGCCCTTGATGGCCTGGATCTCGCCGGCCGAAGACGGGTGCTGCCGGCCGGGGGCCGGGACGTGCTCGCCGTGCCGCCGGGTGGTGAGGATCCGCTGCAGCATGCTGGGCTCCGCGCTCTCCACCGTCTCCAGGTGCACCCGTTCCTGCGCCAGCCCCAGCACGAGCAGAGGCGCCCAGCAGCTGCGGACCAGCACCAGCTGCTCGTCCAGGGGCAGCTCCTGGAAGCAGGGCACGTTCTGCACGAAGCGCAGCGTCTTCACCAGCACGGCCGAGGCCGCCTTGCAGGCCACCTGCGGGCTCTTCAGGGCCACCCGCCGCTGCGAGCCGCACGAGCAGCCGCGCCCCGCCTGCCCCCGCCGCGGCCCCGGCCCTTCGGCCGCCTGCTCGTGGCTCTTGAGGATGCTGTAGAGGATGCTGCCGTGCCGCCGGCCGTCCGCGCAGCAGTGGCAGCGCTCCAGGCACGCCATGGGGCCGCTCAGCCGCCCGGCCCGCCGGGAGACGAGCACTGCTCGCCCTCTGCCCGCCTCTTAACTTATTTATAGCCGGCCGCCGAACGCGTGTGCGTGCGTGCCGGTGCGCGGTTCAAAGGGGGCAGACACTCTTCACTGGCTGGAAAAGAGAAAGAGGAGGGGAATAATAAAAAGAGAAAGCCCTCCTCCTCCTACTTTCCTGACGCGGCGGTGCCTAGATGGAGCCGCGGGCCCCGCCGCCAGGCGCCGGCTGACGGGAGGCAGCGCGTCCCGCCCGACACGAAATGGCGCCCGGCGGCCCGGGGGCTTAGGGCGGGGAGACGGGGGTACTGGGGCGGGGTCGTCCCGAGGGTAAACATCCCGCTGGGCATTGCTCATGGTACGAAAGGTTCCTGCGGATGTCTGCGCTGCTTCGTGGGGTTAATTAACACCTCGGTGCTGCTGTGGGGAAGGGAGAAGTGCGCCTGCCCAGCCAAGGAACGATGCTGGGGTACTGGTGGGGCTCCTCAGAGTGTCCTGGGCTCGCACCTCTGTTCCATCCTGTGGGTGAAATGATGTGGATCATCCACAAAGCTATCCCTCGTGAGTCATTCCCTTCCTCTGCTCTCCAGTGCACGGCCCATCTTTCTGATCTCATGATAGATACGTTCCACCCATTAGGCTAAAACATTTCCCTCAATTTACATCTCCACTTTTCTGAGACCAATCTTACCATGGTGGCACATGGACTTCAAAACAAGGAAACTACCATACCAGGCTTTCATATTTTACCCAGGTGTGATAGAAGAATAGCGGCTGTCCAAATCTGATTTTGCTCTTGAGTGAAAAGCACATTTTCTTTCTCAGCTGGACTGTCTAGGAGTGGGTGCAGCAGAGTGCAATACTATAGTAAGTGAAGTGTTACATCTTCATGCCTCATGGGCCAAAACAGAAACATTTTATGTGAACTAGAAGAACCTTGGCACAGTTTTAGAGAAAGTAGCGAGTTGGAAGCCACTTTCTGTACCTGCTCCATCAATATCAATAGCAAGGGATGTTTAAATCATCCTGGAAATACTTTTTTTCAGTGAAAGTATGCAGGTTTTTTAAGCAATACTGCTGAGTGCTTTGGCTTCTTAGAAATCTTAGGCCAAATCTCAGCAATTTCTTTTCCCTGTGAAGCTAGCACTACCATATCAGCTTACATAAGGTCATATTTCACTCTACATATTTCTTCACAATTTGACTCATAAGGGGTTTTCTCCACAAAAGGCATAAAAGGTGTATGTGTAATATAAAGCACTGGCAGGTTATTTGCCTCAAGTAAACTTCGTTGTCCAAAATTCTTATAATTATACTTGGTTTTACCTGTGAAATGCATCATATAATTTAAATTAGTTGCATTAAAATATTGTTAACTCTTCTGGTGTCAAGCAGTCTTACAATTTTCTAATGCAGGAATTTCAGACTTTTATCTAAGGTCCTTTAAGATTTTGTCTATCATGTTTTCCCACAGATCCAAATAAGATAAAGCCCTTTACTGGTTTTGCAGTAGTGGAGAATTTTTACATTACACCAAGGAACTGATGTATACAGTTTGCTGACAGGTGAGATTTGTCCCTGGAGCAGAAAACAGTGTTTCACTGAACATTCTTTAAGAACAAAAATGCTTAGAATTCCAAAACAAATTTAATAATATTAAATGTTGTCATAGAATAGTATGAATAGTATGAATAGTATGAATAGTATCACTGGTAACTGGAAAATACTTGCCTAATTGTCTAATGCATTTTCTTGCTGTTCCAGACTGTTTCATGCTATATTCATCAATGTTTTCTCAGCATTACTGTGTTACAGTTTTAGAAGGTTTTTTTCCCCTCTCTAGTCGTCTTCCTTCTTTTTTTTTTTATTTCACCAACTTCAGAGATAAATTTTGCCATGTTTAGAAATTGAGCATCCCTATGCTTTTAGTTGCCATCAGTAGCCCATCTTTCGTGAAGTACCTGATATTGGTCTGACAATAAAATCTAATTATGTTTTTTATTAGTTTGTAACCTGGAATGTATCTCTGGGAAACTATGAGACAGCTAAGACTCAGATCATTGCCTTTGCAGTTTTGAACTTGTACTCCATTTGTGGGAACATTCTGCTTCTAATGGGAGAATGCTGCTTACACAAGGCCATATGTAAGGGCAATATGAAACTTTTATACCAGGTCTACAATGGAATTTTTTCCTGATGTAGCAATGTAGGTTGCAAGTGTTCAGTTTTTCAAGGCATTTCTCTTTCAACCAAGTCTCAAATGTGAATGCAGCTCTAGTGTCATATAATGACTTTGCTGACACTTTACTCTCAACCAACCTATACAGAAAGGATTTTTATTTGATAACCATGTCAGCATAGGTATACTGTACTGAAACTGAAGCTTGATTTACTATGCAGTGCCAGAAATTACACTAATACAGTCAGAAGTAAACCTTCTCTCGTAAGAGCACTTACACACACATTTCTCTCTTTCTAACTCTTAATGTATCAAAATACATGACATTTTATTCAGGGCAGATAATTTATTTCTCATTTAAAGCTTCAAAAATGCCCTAGAAACCTTGCTACTTAAATGATTTGATCAGCTTAGTTTTTCATGTTGGAGGAACGCATTCAAGTTAAACAAAAGACAACAAAGCTTTCTATTTAAAAACAGAAACTTAAATTGAATTTCCTCTCATACAAGTAAATGTATTTTGATGGAAAATACATGAAAAAGGATATGTCCAGTGTCTGCTAAAAGATCTTAGGTGAATGTTACCTAGCTCTGTATTGTTCAGTCATGAGTAGATTTACATAATTCCAGGAAAAAATAAAAAAAAGGATTGCTTGTTTGTTTGTGTTTTGCTTTGTTTTTAACTCGGACAAAAGCCTTGGATATAAAAGTGATACAGTGCAGTCTTGGCAGCAGTCTTAACGCTTTCATGTTTCTCTTCAGTGTCTCTGTATCGCTCATCTGGTAGTACACTTGGTTCTTGGCCAGAGGGCACGTCTTCAGTTTCAGTACAAGACCAAACAAGCATTTGTTATTGTGCCATCAGTGCTTTAGTGCACCATTAGCTTGAGAGAGAGCTTTTTTTCCAATGAGGAATTGATATCGATATCCTCTAAAATCAACCATCTCCAAGTGTAAGGGCTGAAAAGCAAAATTTGATCTTGAGATCAGATGTAAAACAGGCTCAATTCAGTGATATGCACAAGAAAAGTTAACCTTTTTCTCTGAGAAAAAAAAAAGAGTTGAATGTGAAGTACTGTATTGTAATCAAACACAAATAGTGTTTGATTAGCAAGATGTGTTTGGTATAAAATAAGTATTCCATTAAAGCAAGGTTTGGAATGTGAGTGTATTGTTATGTTTTACACATATATCTCATGATGATTGTCCATTTGTCAGAATGACAACCATTCACATCCTTTGTATTTTACAGGGATATTTACTTGAAAATAAGGGGATTAAGGGAAAAGTATCACCATTAATAGTGTTTTACCTATATATTTTATCAAGTATTCCTGATGCGCTATTGCCTCCTTCCTCAACTTGCAATAGATTCGTTGGGCGGATCATATTGACAGCCTGATTGATTCAATGTGCGCCAAAGGCACTTGGTCTGTACGTGGTCAAGGGATGCAGAACCTGAATTTACACAGCTTTTACAGCTGCCCTAAGGCTGTGATTTGACTTTTTTTTTTACTGTATTTTTACTGTATTTACCACCAGCTCATCTAGCAGGGTGTGTTTGTTTTGGATCAGAATGAGCATATGGTGATATTTTGTTATGGGATTAGCTGGACTATTCGATAGTTTGTATCAGTTTTAGGCTTTACACAAACTGTTTGAAAGTAGGTGATCCAGCATAAACTATAATGATGCAAAATCAACCCTTTTACATTTCTTAAATTAATTTGAACTTGTGATTATTTATTTATTTATTTATTTATTTAGGATCAACATGAGGCCATGGCATTTTGTATCCAGAAGTAGGAATCCTGAATTTAGATTTACTATTACTTGACTGTGCACTTTACTGTCATATTTCCATTGGCAGATAACCAATTTAAGACGTTCACACATCACAGACATCTTTTTGCATTCATATGCTAATTCACCATACGTTATGCAATTAGGCTTCAGGAGGACATAAAATTAGGGACTTTTTTGTCTGAAGTGAATTCATACGTTCCCAAACATCTGTCTTGAGTGGCATGTTTAAGGTTGCAATCCCATGAGAGAGGCTGAGCTAGTCCAATGAAGCTAAAAAAGATGACTCCCAAATATGTATTTCTGCTGCTTATTTCCATGTACCAGCTTTGGCACTCATCTGGTGAGCCAAATGAAATAAAACTGGCACCATTTTTAGACTAGTCATTACAAGAAAGGTAACAAAGAAACAAGGTACCTTGCAGTGTGTTCTCCGTGCTTTATTTTCCCCAGTAATGCTTTCCGAGGTCTCACCTAATCTAAAAAGCTGTAAGAGTGGTGTGTAATGGCAGATTTTTGTTTGGCTTAATCAGCAAGAAACTAAGCCATCAAGAAGAAATGGGTAATTTTTTGCCAATTTACTGACCTGAGCTCATTCAGATGGAGATCACTGCTGTATGCCCTTCTTCTACTCAACCACCACATGGAACCCCTCACTCAATGGGAACAAAACTCTAAGGCCTGAGACTAGGGGAGTGAGAGCTTTGAGCAATCATTGTTTTTAAATCAATCTTTTAAATACCACCTGAAATTGATCTGTACTCTTGCTAATGACACTCGGATAAGGGATGTGTACTATAAAATATTAGTGTAGAAATAACTTTGAATTACTGAACTTAGCTACAATTATTTGCCTCGAGAAATACATTGCTGGTAAACAGTTGAATAACATACACAAGCTGGCAAATTAAGCTCTTCAATACACCCTTTAATACAAGACTGTGAGAATAAAATGCAATCTAGCACTGCTGTGGCAATAGTGTACTAAATAACATTTATGCAAATTCTGAAGTTGAAATTACTGCATAAATACATGTCATTGTAACTGATCATCTGAGACTGACAAGTTTACAGATACATTTACATTTCTGAGTAAGATGCGAGAATATGCTGCTAATAAAAAGATTACATTCAGGCAGATTTGTAAGTTAGCACATATTTTCTGTGAAAAACAATATCACGGTTTTTAAAATGCACACATATTTCCATAGGTTTTAAGTGAGACATAATTCACTCAAGTTGGATATTTAAAAAAATTCTGCCTTCTTCTGAGGCAGAATATCATTTCTCATTGTCAGGTTCATGTTTTGGTATTAGAAAACATACTCATTTCATTTTTTATCATTCTTTTTACATGAATTTGGAAGATAAATAAAGGAATTACAGGTTCACCATGCAATCTAAACTCTGTATCTCAAATATTTATGATCTTCAAGTAACTTCTGCAGTTCTTTGGCTACATTCTTTGCTTAAATCACAGACTACCATTCTAAATTCTGTATGTATTCTGTATAGAACAGGAAAGTCATTCAGCATTCTCTTCTGCTGGCGTACGAGAGAGATTACTTCAGTTTTGTCAAAATAACTGAGTTTGCTTATGCTGTTTAAAGAAAGGATTTTTCCAACCTAGATCATTTCAACAGAACTTGATAAGAGAGTGATCCAGCAGTTATGTTGATACATTTGGTATGTTACAGCCATTGATAACCCACTGTACAGTGAGAAGTTCTGACATCTTAATCTAGCTCACCTGCAGCCAGATAACATCCTTGGTTGCTCTGATAGTCAGAGAATCCCAGGGCTAGCACTGTCAGTGCCTAAAGGCACTACTTCTGAGCTACTACACTGAGCTGAAGTGCAGCTTGTTCATCTCTATGCATCTGCCCAAAACCATTCAATCTCGATTTGGATTTGGTGAATATGAAGGCTATACGTGTTTTTTTTCAGTGACCATGATAAGAAGAAGGTAGAGTCATTGAATGTTGAATTAGAAGAGGGGAAGGGTTTTTTTGTCTCACTGAATCAGCTGCTGAGGGTGGGATTTTTGTTATGGTTTTGTTGCTGCTGTTTTTTGTTTGTTTGTTAGTTTTCACATGGGCATTCAGAAAAATGCAAGGCACTGAACAGAAAAATTACTGAGTAGAAAACTGCTATACTCCAGCATCCATATGAGTGGCTTCCCTCAGAGGGGCAGGGGACAGTAAAACACATGCATGGTGTTGGTAAGCAAGAAGAATCCGTGTTGGAGAAGAAATGTGTGAATGTGCAAAGGAATAGGGCACTGCAAAGAAGGATGGAAGGCACTGCCACTGGATAGGGATAGAGTAGTCATAAGAAGTATATGTGAAATAGAAAATGAAGTACAGTGAATGGGCATGTCAAGGAAAACTTTAGCTTAGAAAATCAGAAGTGGAGAATTTCCAACTGTTGAAAAATAGACAAGGGAAAAGGAAAAGAAACTGATAATACAGTAGAGCTTGCAGCAGGAGAGAAACCTTATAGGGATAGACTGAAGATTGTTTGTCCAAAGATAGAGGAAGATTGATAAATATATTTATTTTTATGCTTCTTTCTGGTAACCTGCTGCTAGGGCGTTGTTTTATTTGGTTTTGGAAACGTGATGGAGTTGGATTTAGAGAAGAAATACTCCTTTTTTTCCTCCCAGCCCACGGAAGCTATAATCCATGTAGCTTTCTGCTTCTGGTCAAATTTCACTAGAATTCCACTATTTCATTAATTTCACTGATTTCACTGTTATCTCAAGGTGCATCTTTCCAGGTTTTGGCTTTGAACATATGGTTGTCTTAGAATAGGAAGATTAGCAATTCCTTCTTTCGCACCTTCATCATTTCTTTTGCTTTTCAGTTATTTTTGCATTTTGCAGAGCATCTAGATCAGAAGGAGAAAAAATATATACCTAAAATGTCATTGTTGACACTTCATTGTCTCTTTCTTGCATCCAGAAATGTGTTCAGTTTAAATCTTTCACTCTTCTCAAGGACGCGTTTTCTCTGTATACCTGTAAGATAGTAAATCACATCATTACCTTGGACTTTTAATCTCAGAACTGCAGGACCATGGTCTGAGAATGACAAATGAGGATGTTGCTGATTGTAGATTTTAATATCTAAAACCTTAATCAATTACGTGAGAGTAGTTTGGAGTAAAACAACTGTGTTTACTTTTGACTTGTTAATCTGTCATTATCTGTGTTCTGTCCTTACAATAATAGTTCCCACATAAAGCATAGAAAATGTAATCTGATATTTCATAGTTGCTTCTCCTAGAGAAGACATGAGTGCTTTTCTTTATCAAACTTGAGAAGGGCTAGTCCCTCAAACACACAAAGGGCAGAAGTTCCTTGGAGATCTTTTTCTCTCAGCAGTGTTCTTCCTTTCCACCTCCAAATCCCATAGCAGTTCAGATTTTATAAAAGTTTCTATGTCATAGCCTTCCTAGATCTTTGACAGTCTTTCCTGGTAAGCAAAAAGCAGTACACTTTGAAGCAGGTCAGACTATAATTTTAAAATGCAACTCTTCTATAACTGAAACTCTGTAAGTGGCTTATTTTTTAAGGTCTCACCTACCAAGAGATATGAAGAGTCTGGTCCCTTGCCACGCTAGATGCTGAACTCCATCCTAATTTGTGGAATTTTTCTTTAATCAGTGAAATAACACCAGTGACAGGGCTAATGTAAAAGTGTTTTGCATTGGACTGCTCAAAGAAAGTCGTCTAAGGCTCTGTCCACCCCATAAAATTAAATGAGTAGTTTTAATGAGTAGCAGGAGTATCAATGACATGATGTAACTTACAGTCACAGTCTAAGTCCTCCAAACTATCAGTGATATCACCTTCATTCCTATGACTAAATTAAAGCTAAATTAAAGTTTCACATTTTCATTTTGCTGAATTGACATACTCCTAATATCTGTTGTTAAATGATTTGATTCAAGTAATAACTGCAGCTCCCTGATGTTATGAGGCAACATAAAAAGGAAATCCCATGTGTTTCTGGCATATGGTACTGTACTGTGAGACTGGAATTTGAGAAGGATTAAACACTACTAACAGAAAAATATCAGCTTTTTTCCTAAATATTTAAATGTTGAGGCGTTGTGACTGTAACACCGTCATTTCATGTCTCTCTTGCTGACACAGCCGAGGTTGAAACAGTTTTATTAAAGTCATTACAGGGTCAATGTAAAATCTCCATGCATATCTGAAGTTTTGAATGATTTATGTGAGTCCGTGGATATTCATTATGATGATATTTTTTCATGTTTCCATTGACAGGCAGAACAATGTCACCGGTAATGTCCAAAATAAATTATATCATCGTAAAACTAGACCTTAAATGCAACAAAATTAAATTTAAGCTAACTCTTAAAGTTTGACAATTAAGGAAAGTTAAAGGACATATTTCAAGTAGCACTTGACATCCTAAATTGCCCTGTTCTGGGTGAGTGTTGACTGCAGTAGGCTTTGTGAAACAGAAACAGGCATATCATCTGTAAGCTATGCTACAAGTGCAAGTGAAAGTATGCAGTGTGAAAGGTTATTCTTGATTCTCTCACCTTGTCTGGTATATAGGTACTCTGTATCAATGCAATGATTTCAGTGCTGCATGTCTCAGAGTACTGCAGTTTTCTGTACTGGGCATCATGCAATGTTTTCTGTAGCTATGAAAAGATTCTCTTCAGTGAGAGTTCATCATTCAGTGAGAGTACTCATCATTATCCCCACCAATTCTGCAGCTGGCCCCAATGAAAATAAAGACTGCTTATGTATTTCATGACAGTCTGCTTTTATATTGTCATTTATGTAGGAAGATGATGACTGTAGACTGATATAAGAATGTCATTGTGTTTAGGAGCTCTGTACCTAGCAGGAAGAGAGTCAGCAGTTCAGTAGAAGGAGTATCACAATTGACTGAAGAGAGTTGAAGCCAGAGAGGGGAAGCAGCAAAGAGCTGAAATTATTTATCAGAGCCAAAACAGAATTAGGAAGGAAAACAACCACTGGATTTAAGGCTTCGTTTATGCCAGTAGCAGCTCTCCTGCTAGATTCAATAAGACTAGCATTCATCCCACCTATTACAACTTCCGTGTTCTATTCCCCATACTACACCCAGCCTAGCACAATTCACCTTAATTTAAAAAAAAAGTCACAGGTAATATTCAATACAGGGATTACAATAATTTTTAGTGAATATACAGAAACAAATTGGAAACTTGTTTCTCCCTTGAGCTGAAATACAGGTTATCCAATTTCTTAATCAAAATCCAAGTACTATTCACAAAGACCTGAAGGATCAAAGCGCCACATGCAGAGGAATTGTGGAAGTTAACATCAGTGGAGAAGCCAGCATTTCTACAACCAACATCAGGATCAGTGTTTGGGCTCTTTGTCCCCCACTGATGATGTGTTAGATGCCTTTGTACCCAGTAAATACTCCAGAGCAGATTAAATTCTGCAGTAATTCCCCTTCCACTTTCCTTAATCTCATTTGTTTCCTTGCATTTGTGGTTTTATGCAGGTGGTTGTTCTCTAAATTCAGAGTTCTCCTCTGAAAACGTGTAGCAATTTCAGTAACCCAAGCTTCAGGACCTAGTCACATTTTAATAGGTTTCTCCAAAACTAAGAACATATCCCATCTGTGTTTATTTCGTGTAAACATGCACTTTTGTGGGTAGAGGTCTAGGGGGAAGAAAATACGGTTGTAAAAATGGATAGGAGGGCCTGTTCTTTCACATTCATCTTACACCATTATGGTGGTATTTTAGTTTTCATGTTAAAAATGCCCAGGTTAGACGAAAACATAAACAGGATGAAGACCAAGGGAAAGAGGTAGATATAACTCCAGTTTTCCAATGCGAAAACATAGCAATATGCTAAAATTAAGCATATGTCTAATGTCCTCAAGGACACTATCTGGAAAAAGAGTATTATGAGACTCAAGTATAATACACACAACTTGCATACTATTATATTGGATTTGGCTATTAAAACATAGTGAAAATTTCAGTGATTTAATTCAGTACAAATAGTGGGTTAATGAAAAAGGGAGACAATTTTCCCAGTTTAAAGCTGTACCTGCATAATGGCCTTGTTGCATATGGCACATCCACAAAGACTCCTCTGAAAATAATGCCTCCTATTTATCTCCAAAGAAAGTACAGGAGATACAAAGAGCACAATAACACTGTTTGATAGAGCAAATTCTTAGCTACAAAACACAATTTTTCAACACAGTCACCACTGTTAGCTATGTATTTTCACCAGTGATGAACAGGAGCCTGCATGCCGCGCTCATAACAGTCTGCACCAGCAGAGGTGACCCTCTGTCTCTGCTGCCACTGCTGAAACGCACCACCCACCACCTCGATGTGCTCACATCCACTGCTTGGTCTCCACAAATGTTCAGCAAGCATTGATGAATGTCAGTGGGTGCAGATTTTTCCACATGGAGGAATTCAGTGACACACCTTTGCTTCATCTGCACTTTCATGCCAGATGCCATTGTGTCAGACTGCCCCTCTGCTGCCGTATCTTGCACAGGAACAAAATGGAATAGGATATTGGTGGGAAGGTTCAACCCCTACTGCCACACCACCAGCATCCGCCTCTGATGTCATGAAGCAATGTAATAAAGTAGGAAGCATTACTTTTGGAGCAGTCCTTGTATATATCCATGCATATCACCATATGAATTTGCTTTATTCTTTCTGAAACAGTGCAGATGTTTCTGAAGATGTTCTGATGATTGGATTAATGAATGGAAAAGTTTGAGACCTGATGGCTGCTGAAAAATATAATGTTTTCTTAAAACACTCTTAGTAAACTAGAGTGAAGGACACAGAGCAACTTATATTCATTTGATTCCCTATCAGTCTTACAAATTTTCCTACAACATTCTCTGCCAACTTTGTCTTTTGTTTTTATTTATTTCCTATGAATGTGTAATAAGAATGCAAATCCACTTCCTGTTGGTTACAGAAGTAGTATTTTTAAAATATAAAATGTATAAGATGTTGCATAAGCTCCATGCATCATCCTAGGGATGCCCTTAATCTTTTGTCTGAAAAATAAGAGCACTTAGTCAAGTCAACTGATTTGGAAATTGTTGGAGTCGGGGAGGGGCAGGGCAGTTGTTTTAAGAAATAATGGAAAAAAAAAACCACTTTGCTTTGCTGTATAGCTCTTGTTATTTTGGCTCAGAGACATCCATACCTTCTTTTTCCTCAACAAGGAGTACTTTCCTCTATGGCTAATATGTGTGATGTCTCTGAGTTAGTTGCTACTTAGTTCTCTTGTTACAGTGAGTTTTTTATTCATTTGTTCAGAGTCTGTACTGTTCAAAGAAATCACAGATTAGCTAAATCCTTAAAGGTGCTCAGTCAGTAGTCAAGGGGAGCTGGATCTGGACTGGTATTCTCTGCATCCTACCTTTCTAGGGTCAAGCTGTTCCCTAATTTGCCATTTCACATCCCATAGTTTATCTCTTAAGGCCCAAACTTGTGGAAAATTTCTGTCAGTGTCTAACTTCAGGTATATAATTATTTTCCTTGGATTCAAGAAACCTGATCTGATCATAGTATTTTTAAGCTTGGAATATTGGAAAACTTGCCTTTGTGAATCTTGATTAAATTAAACCTCTCAGTTCAGATCTTTATCACATTACAGTTTAGTCCTGTAATAATTAAATGCAAAATGAATCAAACATATTCGGTTATTTGATTTTGTTTTTTCCTAATTTCTTGGCTACATTTCTGCTATCAGCCATTTTTACCAGTCAAATAGAGAAAATCTACCTCTCTTATTTGGCTTTTTTGGCCTGGTATCATTCACTGGGAACATATGGGAATGCCACAAATAGGATCTTAGAACAAAAGAGTAGAGAAGAAACATTTTGCTTAAGTTGCATATAGAATCATAGAATCATAGAATCATAGAATTAGCTAGGTTGGAAAAGACCTACAAGATCACCTAGTCCAACCATCCACCTACCACCAACAACCCCACTAAACCATGTCTCCCAACGCTATACCTAAACGTTTCTTGAACATCTCCAGGGACGGTGACACAACCACCTCCCTGGGCAGACCATTCCAGCACCTGACCACTCTTTCGGAAAAGCAGTGTTTTCTAATGTCCAGCCTAAATCTCCCCTGGCGCAACTTGAAGCCATTCCCCCTCGTCCTGTCACTAGTTACAAGAGAGAGGAGGCTGACCCCCAGCTCACTACAACCTCCCTTCAGGTAGTTATAGAGAGTGATAAGGTCCCCCCTGAGCCTCCTCTTCTCCAGACTGAACAATCCCAGCTCCCTCAGCCGCTCCTCATAAGGCCTGTGCTCCAGACCCCTCACCAGCTTCGTCGCCCTCCTCTGAATATGCTCCAGGGCCTCAATGTGAGGGGCCCAAAACTGGACACAGTATTCGAGGTGGGGCCTCACCAGGACTGAGTACAGAGGGAGAATGACTTCCCTACTCCTACTGGCAACACTATTTCTGATGCAAGCCAGGATGCCATTGGCCTTCTTGGCCACCTGGGCACACTGCTGGCTCACGTTCAGCCGAGCATCGACTAATACCCCTAGGTCCGTTTCCTCCACACAACTTTCCAGCCACTCTGCCCCAAGCCTGTAGCACTGCCTGGGGTTGTTGCGGCCAAAGTGCAGGACCCAGCACTTGGTCTTGTTGAACCTCATCCCGTTGGCTTCAGCCCAGAGATCCAGCCTGTCCAGATCTCTCTGTAGGGCCTCTCTACCCCCAGGCAGATCGACAGTTCCTGCCAGCTTGGTGTCATCTGCAAACTTACTGAGGGTGCTCTCGATGCCCTCATCCAGGTTATCAATAAAGATATTGAAGAGGACAGGCCCCAGCACCGACCCCTGGGGAACACCACTCGTGACCGGTCGCCAGCTGGATTTAACTCCATTCACCACCAGTCTCTGGGCCCGGCCCTGCAGCCAGGTCCTTACCCAGAAAAGGGTGTACCTGTCCAAGCCACAGGCTGCCAGTTTCTCCAGGAGAATACTATGGGAGACAGTGTCAAAGGCTTTGCTGAAGTCTAGGTAGACCACATCAACAGCCTTTCCCTCATCCACCAGACAGGTCACTTGATCATAGAAGGAGATCAGGTTGGTCAAGCAGGACCTGCCCTTCACAAACCCATGCTTGCTGGGCCTGATCCCCTGGTTGTCCTGTAAATGCCGCATGATCTCCCTCAGGACAATCTGCTCCATAACCTTCCCCGGCACCGAGGTCAGGCTGACAGGCCTGTAGTTCCCCAGATCCTCCTTACAACCCTTCTTGTAGATGGGAGTCACACTGGCAAGTCTCCATTCTTCTGGGACCTCTCCAGTTGACCAGGAATGCTGATAGATGATGGAAAGTGGCTTGGCTATCTCTTCCGCCAGCTCCCTCAGTACTCTCAAGTGGATCTCATCTGGCCCCATGGACTTGTGGCAGTCCAGGTGGAGTAGTAGGTCTCTGACCGTTTCCTCCTGAATCATGGGGGGTTTGTTTCGCTCCCCATCCGAGACTTCCAGGTCAGAGAGTAGAGTGCTCTGAGGACAACTGGTCTGGCTTTTAAAGACAGATATAAAAAAGGCATTGAGAACCTCAGCCTTTTCATAGTCCTCAGTGGCCACATTCCCAACAGCGTCCAGTAAAGAATGGATATTCTCCTTGGTCCTCCTCTTACTGTTAATATATTTGTAAAAGAGTTTCTTGTTCCCTTTAATCCCAGCAGCCAACCTTAATTCGAGCTGGGCCTTTATATTCATAGTAAGATTGGACCATTAATTATCTATTAATTAAAATTCAAAACTGTAGAAACACTACAAAATATTGTGTATGAAAAAATCCAAGATCACTAATAGATAATATGGAGACTTAATAAATGTTTGTTTGGGGTGATTTGGTTTTTTTGTTTGTTTTGTTTTGTTTTTCTTCTGTATGCTTCCCAGCCACTAGGCTGTTTATAGTATATAGTAAATAATCCATATTCATCTTTACTCTGACCAGAGTGTTAAATTCATTTTAAGGAAAGGGTAATTTACTACAATGAAATAATGTAATTTCTCATACATTCTCATTTGTTTTAATTGGATGCTCTTCACCCTGACACTTGACAGTATTGATTTTTAACTTACCATGAATGTATTTCTGTAGCTGACAGATTGCAACAGCTGTAGCACTTCTGGAAGAGACCATTTTCATGAACGTGATCCAGGCCTGCATTTTACACACAAACTGCCTTGTTTCAGCTGCGTATCAGATTGGTTAGAAGGAAAGAAGGCAACAAGACCTTCAGTAGCTACACTGGGCAACAAGTACAAGCTCTTTTATGTCCCAGAGTTCTGCTGCCACTAAGGCATCGAGCCTATGCACTGAAGTTTTCTCTCCACAGAAATCACAACCCTGGAGATACAGGGATGATTTAGGATTGGTACATGTCTTGATACATCTTCACTATGTCTAGGATTCAGAATGCAGCTGGAATATGGATCCACACTAAGGACCTTGAAAACACTTGGCATCTCAAAGCTCAGATGACAAAGCCTACAGCTTCCTCTGTATTATTCAGTGTTACAGCTGAATGTTCATTAAAGGTGATTTAACTGTCTTATTTGCATGTTTTGTATACTTCAGTATTCAGTCTTGCTTTTCCTGCTCCCTTTCTCTGTCTTCACTGCACTTCATTCTTCTTGGAATGATTTTTGACTGGATTTTTTTTTTTAGTTTTCTAAAAAAATGTTAATATAGCTTGTACATAATTAGAAATATATATATAAGTATACATGCACTTGTAAATGTGTATAGATGTAATCCATTCCATCTGAGTGCATTTTTTGACCTGCAGAATTCTCTCAATTGAAAATCTTCATTTTCCTGTCTCTTTTTAAAGGCTGGATTTTGCCATGTCTAGTAATCTATGCTCCATATCTTTCCTCTGAAATTTGTAATGTTGCTTGTACTTAAAAGGATTTAAGGGAGTCAGAATGTAGCCTGGAATCTGTTCATGCAGTTTCATACTGTGTTCTTCATCTTCAATTTTATTGTCTGCTCACAGTGGTTAAATTGTACCAGGCAGATTCTTGAGACAAATCAATTATATCTTTGTATTCTTGATTTATAATTACAACTATATATATTTTCTTATGTTAGCCTTTCCTCTGATGGAAAATATGTGATGAAATGAATAGAACTTTGCCATGGAATACATAAATAGGAAAAACAGATTGTTCCTACATTTCGGGTTTGAGGAGTATAAAGGCCATATGCTTTTATTAGTTTCCATGCAAAGAGCAAATGAAACAACTTTTTTTTCTCATTGGATATAAATCTTTGGGCAAGTCGTGGGTCTGGGCATAACTACAAGACACTCAATAACAAAGAGAATTTATTTTCCTCTGTGTCTCCACAGGAAGGATTTGTCTCTTTCCTGCACATGGGATGCTGTGTTAGTGATACGGGTAAGTAGAAGCTTAAAGGACTTCTGCTTCCAAGTTCTTTTATACTTAATTTGTTACCTCTTTTTCTTAATTTTAAGAAAGGTTCTCTCCACATGCGTGTCCAAAAATAAAAAAAAAAACCCAAGTCAGTCTGCTCTTTCCTACAGTTAATGTAGTTGTTGGAAAACTTGTTAGTGTAATTAAGATTCTTCATTTTTACCAGATCATCTCAACAAGAATAATATATGTAACACATACTGTTTGTAGTCTTTGCAGAAAGTCCCCCTATTTCTTCGTTAAGTTACAGATATTTGCTTCCTGGAGTTTGACTTAAATGATTTAGTGATTCTCAGAAAACAAAGCAGGAGAACAACCCTATTTTCAGCCTCCTCTTCCCTTACAATTCCTATTTCAGAATTCTCTGTACCTTTCACTGCTGAAGTTTGCGTTTCCCCATTTTCTTCCAGCCAAGCCTCACTCAACCCATCTCAAAACTATTGTCTTACCACAATATAGAGATTTTTGATAGAAAATTTAAAGAAATGCAGAATATCATGTATGAATGCTAAAGCATGATTGCATTTGTGTCTTTAACTTAGTATCTCAAATAGTCTAGCACTGAAGAGAGACTATGAGTATTCATGTGTTATTTCAGGAAGGCTACTAGTACCAGTTTTCCACTGTTTTTATTTATGTATTTATTTTATTCCCTTACTAAATAATGAGCAGGAAAAGACCCTTTTCTAGAAAATGTGTAATTCAGTGCAGATGTGGGTAGACTGTCACTGTAAAACAAACAGGAGGCAGTTTTTCCTGATACACAACAGCTGACTGATATCAGTTCTATTTGCTATCATTACTATTAAAAGAATGGCCTATTAGGACTTTTCCTTCCCCCCAGAGAACCCCTAAGTAAAAGCTCCAAGGACATTTCCAAATAGAGTGTAATAGTTCAGACACTCTTATCAGCAGCACATTATGAAACTTATAGCTTTCTCTTACTTTTCCTACAAGTCAGGCTTTTCTCACAGCACCAGCAAAGGAAGTGCAAATTCTCAGCATGTAAGTACAGAAACAATAATGCCACTAAACCACATGGCGCTAGCACAGACACAGCTTTTCCTAGTGCCCAGTCTTCTATACGTGTTGTAAGTAACCTGTTGAAATTCCTTTTGTAGAGAAGAATTTGTCCACAGTTCAATGAAACCTGTAGCTGATTCATTAGAGGGTAGCATGCCTCCTAAAATACAGTGAGGTTCTCCTGGTCTTAGTGATTAGTCTAAACACAGTTAGAAGAAATACTCAGCCAGTAGGGGTTAAATACTTCAGTAACTGTCTAAACAAGAGATAAAATCACTCTCTCCTTATTCAAACTAACATCCACAAACTACCACCTCTGTTGTTTTTGTGTGTGTTTTAAATTATAGCCTCATTGTGCTAACTGCTTTTAGTTCCTTGTATAATTGTTGTAAATTAGTGACTGACAAAGCCTGTCTTGTTTCAGTACTGTTCATAATAAATTATGGAAATAGAAATAGATGCGTTTTATCTACTATTAAAAGCAAATCAGCAACAGGATTAAGGGTTTCATGTTTCTCAGTGCACACCCCTCCAGATACCCACGAATAGTAATTCACAGTAGATCACTGAGTTCTTTAGTGTGCCAACTTCTGCATTGCTAGGACTCGAGTCTCTTCGTCTTTGAAAAATAAGAGCAAATAGTTTAAACTGTATCTGCTGTAGAATAACATTAAAACAGTTTTTTTCCACTAGTTCAGGAATCAGAATTTAAGCAGTAGAAGAGGCAAATAAACTCTTTTTACATGTTGGAGACGCTCCTTCATTTTTATGCCAGTTTGTACTGCATGAACTGTGTATAAAAATCACTATTTTTTCAGCTTTAACTTGCACAGCTCCATGCTGAATCACATAAATGTCCGTTGCAATACATCCATTGTTTTTTATGACGCAGTTCTTTGAGTGAATTTTTTAATTTCGTTTTACTTTGAAATTCATCTTTTTTTGTATGCACACTTTTGTGATGGTCACTGGACAACAGAAATGCAGTGTTTATGGACTGAACCACAGTGTGTTGAGGTGGGTAAGGTGGGAGGAAACAATTAGCTCACAATTACCGCAGCAAGACAGTGTTCCAGCAAATTAACAATGATGTTTTTAGACTGCAGTTTAGTTGGCAGTCTAACAGTTTCAAGTACACCACGCAGACACATGCTGCCATACGCAATTATACTTTGATGGACTGTACTGGGAAAAATGTAAAGGCCCAGAGATTTAAAGTTCAAAATAGAATGAATTGTCTTCTCTATGAAAAAGCAGCCACTGACAGTATAGATGTTTTATATTTACAATATGATATTGCTAATTTGTGTTAAATTATAAATTTATGTGATAATTCAGGGATAAAAGTATAAAATGTATAAAAGTGTAGGCAGATCTCCAGAATTTATAGCAACTGCTATAGGTGTCCCAGGCTACTCTGGCTCTGTTAGTATTAATGGAGCTTTGCTTAGATGCTGTGCATAACAATTCCTGTGACTTTCATTATCTACATCATCTTGACATATAGTGAAAGAGAGATTAGGACTCTGTTGGTAATATTGTGATTTGTCTTTTTCCTTGTAACTCAGCAATGAAAAAAGTTTAATGTACCCACTTTTGTTATTGTTTGGTTTTCTTGATTTCTTTGACTTAGCTTTGTGAGTTTATCTTTCAGAGATTTAAAATGCTCGGAAACATAAGCAGACAGCTCATTCCGTAACTCATTGTCCACACTTTGGCTGCCAGGTAAACAAACATGAAAAACAAAAATATTCATAATTTTGCACACCTAATTAAGGAAATTTTATCTAAAGAAAGGTTTATTTGGTAATAGTTCATCTGTGACCTTTAAAAACATAATGTACGTTATTCAGAAAGCACAGAACCATAGAATCATAGAATGACTTGGGCTGGAGGGGACCTTAAAGACTGCCCAGCCCCAACCCCTGCCATGGGCAGGGCTGCCCCCCACCAGCTCAGACTGCCCAGGGCCCCATGCAACCTGGCCTTGAGCGCCTCCAGGGATGGGGCACCACAGCTTCTCTGGGCAGCCTGTGCCAGGGCATCACCACCCTCTGTGTAAAGAATTTCCTCCTAACATCTCACCTAAATCTCCCCTCTTTCAGTTTAAAATCATTCCCCCTTGTCCTATCACTATCAGACCATGTAGAAAGTCAGTCCCCCTCCTGCTTGTACGCTCCCCTCAAGTACTGGGAGGCCACAGTGAGGTTGCCCTGGAGCCTTCTCTTCTCCAAGCCAAACAAGCCCAGCTCCCTCAACCTGCCTTCGTGGGAGAAGTGCTCCAGCCCACTTTTGAAGTGTGTCCAGGTTCCTCTTGATGGTTTCTCTCCCTTCTTTTGTGTCAGCTGCACCCCTTAGTGTGGTGTCCTCAGCAAACTTGCTGAGGGTACGCTCAGTCTCACTGTCCATGTCATTGATGAAGACCACTGGTCCCAATACGGACCCCTGGGGGACATCACTCATGACTGGCCTCCACCTGGACGTAGAGCCATAGCATAGTGATGAGCGGAGTGTTCTTTTCACTGAAGGAAGTCTTTTATGGAATAATTTCATAATAACAAAATTTGAATAGATAATGACGATAGAAATACAATGTTCCTTAGAGAGAAAAAAAAAAGGAATTGTTTAACAAAAGTGCTGCCTCTGCATTGAAGGAATTCAAGAAATCACAATAAGATAATAGTAAATAACATTTGCATATTGTGCTTTCCTAATGATACCTTTATTTATTTCTGTTTACAACCTGTTTCATCTCTCTGCTTGCCATAAGATGTAATTTTTCTCATGTGTTAATGGTTTCTAGATAATCACCATCTGAAAGCATAAAGTAAGAGGTTTTCTATATTTATGAAGTTTTTTCTTCAGGCAAAGAAAATGAGAATTACAGCCATACAAACTGGAAGTGTTATAACTGTTAACCTGATTATAAATGTCCATATAGTTGGTTTTATTTGGCAATAAATTTGGTGCTTTTAAGTTTTAGATTTCAGGTCTAACCCATTCTGCTGTACTATATAAATCAGAGACCCCTGTGGCATGATATGGTTTATCAGCAATGGAAGATATGACGTTATGTAGTTCATGTTAGAAACACTAAGAACTGACGAGAAGTGAAGTGAAAGTATTCTGTTTCCATTTTAGCACTTCATTTGAAAGTACAGTCTGGAACACAACAAAATGGGACTGTAAATTAAATACTAACTTTGATTAACTTTATTCTGCTGTACTACTTAATCCTTGACATTGACCTACTTTTCTCTTTAATTATTTTTAAAAGTCCTTGCTGTTTGGGGAAAAAAAATATCATACTGTTGTGGGCTGTAATAAAATAGCTGACATTTACTGAAAGTTTTAGCTTCAGCTGTGTTAACTCCTTACAAACTTTCAAGGAGACTTGCAAGCAGCAGCTTATTTTAAGCTGATATCATGTCTAAGCTAAGGTCACAGTCGATATAAAAATAATGATAGAATTAAATGCCATATTGGCAGAATATGGGTGTAGGACAGTGGAGATGTCTGCTCATTTCCCAGCACGGACAGCAGATATTGTGACTGACCTTGGATAAAGGAGTCTGTCTCAGACTTCAATTTCCCGTCTGTGAAAGGGGGCTAATATCTTCCTGCCACAGAGGCATGTTGTGAAAATAATGCCTATTCATGACAGTGAGGCAGTTACCCTGTGAGGTTTGTATAGACACTAGATAGTTTCAGCAGCTGTAATGCCAGGTGGTGACATAGGTTATGAACAGCATGCCTACCTAGGGAGGAGGCATTGCAGCTACTAAAATAGGTTGCTCTTGTTCAATACCTCACAGCACCACTGAATTCCAGCTTCATCATCTGTACTTATATTCATACTAAGTGTTTTAGGAGTTGTTTTGATTTTTTATATGTAACCATTGACTCTAGATATTTCTGCTTCTTGTTTTTCAAGTTGTAGTTGCATTTACTCTCACTGATGAGTTTTTAAGTCTACAGATTTACACTTACATACAGCTGCTGAAATGTGTAAAAACTTGTGGTAGCTAGTGCAAGTGACTAGAACTCATCTTTGCAGTAGGAAATTCTCTGCCTTTTAAAAGCATCAGCTGAGAATTTTGATCTCCAAACACAATGGCTTTTTAACATTCAGGTTTTATTTTGAGACAGTGCCTTAAGCATCCCCAACTTTTTGCTACTATGGATAGACCATCTTCTGGCAGCTCTTTTTTTTTACTTCACATTTTGGGTGGTCAGTATCTTGGAGAACAAGAGCTGCAAGAGGGTGAGAGATGCTATTGTTGGCATAAGAAAGTTGTGATGGTGTATAAAACATAAATGGTCACACTAATATGAGACAGATGTTATCAAACCATCCAAAGCGGGTGCTCCATATAAAGATCAATTACAGAGCTGAAGTTAAACTGAAATATTACCGCATTACAGAAGTAGATTATAAATTGAAAAGTGTGTTTATTTTCAGGCTGATCAGCTCCCAATCGCCAATAAATCATGTTTAAAAGTACATAAAAGGGCAGTTATGAGCAGCATCTAGCAGTTATGGCAGTCATGTGTAGGCTTTAAAAGTGTATCTTTGCAGACTACTCTCTAGACAGGAACTGTTAAGTTTTATACTTTGTGTTTTGTTAATGATTGACTTCAAACAGTGCTGAAGAGTTCTCTATTTTTTTAGTAGTGTTACTACTCCGGCTAAGTACATGCTAGTCTGTCAGTGTACGTCAGAAATAACCCACACTAGAAACAGCTGAGGAGAGAGGAGGTTCATTTTTCCAAGATATTTTCTGCTTTGTTAACATTAGATATAAAGAGTCACAGTTTTTTTTCTCTAAAACATTTGAGACTGAGAACTGGGACTTTGTCTGAAAGGCGAAATGAAATTCACAGGTTTCAGGGAGGGTTTCTAACTGGAACTAAAATTCTGAATTATGCATTAATAGTGCCTAAAGAAAAAGATACATTAATTATAGCAAATTCAGTTACTGATCTCTGCAAACCTTTGGTTTTCATTAACCTTTCTTTTTAAGCATTGCAAGTAAATCTAGGAACAGTTCGCATCTTGTCATGGACAAAGTGAAAGATAATGTGCTCAGATGCTCTAAATTTAGCTGACAATGGATAAGCTCATGATGTTCCTTTCTTAGTTGCTCTTTAATGGTAAAATTTTCTCTCATCTGTAAGCCACAATTTCCTTTGACTGGGAGTTATGCAAAAGATGTCATGGGTCACTGTGATATCCATGGTTTGTATTGCTCATAAGCTGCCAGGAGGACATACAAATAGGTTGGACAAAAACTTTTAAAGTCATTTCTCCTGCTTAGAATTTGCATATGATGACTGGTTGGTATTTACGGGTATTTGTCTCTTAGACGTAGCATATATAGTGAGAAAAACATTCAGCAGACTTTCTGAAGGAAGTGTAGTTGAAGATCCAATTCTGCTATAAAGAAAGACAACATTAAAAATAACATTACACTCAACAACTCAATTCTATGTGCATTTTGATCACAACTGCTGAGCTGAGTACTAACCTTGATGCAGTACTGCCTTTAGCTCATAATAGTGCTTCCAGAATTGCACACTGGACAGGGGACATGAGATCTATTACAGTTGTAATAGCCCTAGGCATTCCTTAAATTCTTGCTATTGGTCTTGTAATTCACACCTCTTGAATCCCATCAAAACATGTTAACAGCTGGCAGTATTTGCCAAACTGTTATGTGACATTGTCAAAAATATTGTTTCATTTTAATGGAAGGAATAGATCTATGTAAAAAAATAAAAGAAAAAAAAATCCCACAAAATAGACAGTAACGAAGGGAATAAGATTTCACTGAAAACCAGGAGTCTGCCTGAATACACCTTGTTTTCAGAATTTATTTGGAAATTCTCCAGAACTGAACAATGCTTGGATTTGGGGTTCCAACTACTTTCCATAATAAAGTTAATATTCTCAGTGTGAAATTGTACATATAGCACAGGCAGAGACACTGCTAACCTGGTCACTAATTTGATTATCTCTGATAGCACTACACAGAGCAGTATAGTTTCATTGAAATGTTTGGCTCAGTCAAGCAGCACTTCAAAAATATTGAAAACAGTATATAAGCATGATAAACGTCAAATTTAAGGAAGAGTTTTGAAATTAATTTTGCTATGCTGTATACACATTCTTTTACAATTATTTAACTGTTTCCTTCTAGTCTTTGATTCCTAGCTGCAGGGTACTTATTAATAAAAAGTTCTCCAAGACAGAGAGCTATACTGTGTGCTTCTTCAAGTATTAAGCAGAAAGTCAAGAAGAGACAATCCTAATAAAGCTGAAAATAATACTAGTTAAGCTGTCCCTTCCACCATCACAGGTGCCATTGTTAAAGAGAGCGTATTGCTTTATCTTAGAAAGCTTCCAACCCAATACAGCAATCCAGTCAGTGTTTTAGCTTCAATTAGAAGTGAATTTTCAAAGTGCGCCCCTTTGATATCTCCACAGATCATTTTTTGGTTTGAATTGCAAAGTGGCTGTTGATTCCATAAACGTGATTATTCCACAGGAAACTAAACTGAAAGGTGCTCTTTAGAAATGCCCCTGACACTCTCCAACTGTTAGTGGAATTAGTCCTTGAGACCAGGCTGGTTAGCCCAAAGTAAAACTCCAGAAATATACATGGTATAGATGTTGAATCTGCAGTACCGCTTGTTTATTCTGTGTGCTTGTTCCCCCTGCACTGCACTGCAGCACTTGCCAACACTGATACAGCTAGATTCTGTTCCTCCTTTATGTAGTGCTATTGATCTCTCACACAGGTGTTGCAGGAGAGCAGTTGTAGAGGATCCCAGTATGAGGTAGATAAGAAACAAAGTTCTTCTGGGGGAAGGAATGTTGAGCTAGATGTCAACAATTGTAAAGGATTTTTAGTGTAAAGGATGCTCTTGAAACTATTACGTAGAAAATCTGTGTGAAGAGAGTAAACTGGATTCCTAAAAGAGTGAGGATTCAGCACTAAAAGACAGCTCTTCAGGAAAGGAGCAGTCTGAGTGACCAGGTGAGGATTCAGGAACAGGTTGAGCAGAAAAAGCATGGATGCAGGCAGAAGCAGGTAATGTCTTTGCATTCTCTCTGTTTTCTGTTTTGATTTTGGAAAGAATTAGGCTGTTAGAGGAAAGAGCAGAAGAGCACCACTTCTTCCACTGCCGACAATTTTTCTCTATGGCATCAATCAACATGTATAGTTTACTGTATATTTCTTCACTATATGTTTAAAGAAACATATTTTTTTTTCTGTGTTTATCAAGCCTGGGACAAAAGTATCACCGTTTGTGGAGTCAGACCATGTGGTGGCCTACCAAGCCACTGAGAGCACATACGCTGAAATGGTTTTTGCCCAGTCACACAGCATTTGTACTACAGCCAAGAGCCTCAAGAGAAAAACAAACATGTAACAGTTCCCCAGGAGAGCAAAGCTGGCATCACTGAGACCTTCACAATATCCTCAGCTGACAGCCGTGTGAAACCTAACACTTGTCTCTGGATGTTTCTGAGGTTAGTGCAGTAAACTAGAAAATATGGAGTGAACAGTATGAGCAGTACCCTTTTTGGCACTTAAGTAAAAACTATATGATGTTTTGGAACTACAAGAACATAACATTTCTGATTTAATAAAGCACCTGTATTTTTCCAAAGAAACATATGCCTAGCATCATAGGATGGGAAGCAAAAAGTAAAAGACAAAAGTAAATGAGTAAGGAAGTCTTTGCTATTTAAAAGCATTTTGCTGGGTTCACTGTAAATAATTATGCTTCACTTAATACTGTGGTGAAATCCAGAGATAAATAGTGTAGAGGAATGCAGAAAAGGTCCCTTCCAAGGATTCTCTGTGACAGGTCTCTCGCTCCTCACCCAAATATCCAGCGTGTTCCCCAGAACCCACTTTTTGTCTTCCTAGATATTGCCCTTTCTATCTTGTTCATACACTGCCTTAAGATTTGCCTATTTCTTAAAGGAAGAGGCAAATAAGATCTCTTTTGGAGGACAGGAAAAAGAGGGTTGATTTTCTTCTGCTTGGGTGCTTGTAACTTACAAAAGGGTAATGAGACCTCAGTGTCTAATGCTGGAAATTACTGAAACATTTAAAATCCTTCCCACATCCAGCTTATATTTTGGTGAACACAGCTTGCAGAACGGAATGCTTGAGATTTGCCAGCTGCTCTGCAATTGTTATTACAGAGTAGCTAGCAGATTACTGGAGAGAAGGTAAATTGAATTGGAGTGTATTTATCAAAATATAATCATGAGAAATTACTTATTATATCTGTGAAGAAATCAGATTATAGAAAATGGAGCAGTGTATCAATAAAGCTCTCTTTTAGTTTGGTTTGCCTTCCAAGTGATGTCTTTGTTCCACTCATCTTACAGATACTTCATATTCAGCTGATGAAGGTCCACATAGCCTCCAGGTTTGGGACCTAGTCTTCAGGTTTTCTTTCCTGGAGGGACATCCTGTGGAGTCTTCTTTTGGTCTCCCTTTCTTGAAAGGATCTTTTAAGGACAAAATTACACCTATAGACTTTATTTAGATGTCTTAGGAACTGATTTCATCAGATCATAAACTGATGTCTCCATTCCTTTGTACTGTCATACTGGGGATGTTTACATAAGATTAGCATTGAAATAATTTTCTGCTAGGTAGAATCAGCTAAACATAGTACCTACTCAATGGTAAATACACTTTGACTTGATGCTGATGAAAAAAGTAATAATATTCTAATTTTGATTATTGTAAACAAATGTGTTTTCTGCAAGTAAAATTCTTTCTGCTCCTGATCTGAGAATTTAGTATTTCTCAGCTGCCATATGTTTATATAGTATTTTGTAACCTACCTACTTAAAAACGTTTCATACAAGTGTAGTTGAGAAAACGAATACTTACTGCTTGTCTATAAGGAATCTGCACAAAATGGCAAACAATTATATGATGGAGAGACTTTTTTTTAGTACAGTACTGAATTTGGCAGGTATGTGACAGTTGTAATAGATAGAGTCAACAAAAGACACTGATGCTGTGAAAGCCTTTAATGAAGCTCTAATATTAGCAAATTCATGCAGAAGCAGAACAAGCATAATTTTCTCCTGTAAGATCCATATAAAATCTGCATTTGGAGTGGTAACCTTGACTGTGACATTAGCCTAATGTCCATTAGCAGATAGATACAGGACTTTATTATAAAGCTTTCTAAATGGGCATGAATAGAGCTCACTTAACTGAATGATCCCTTCCAGTTGTTATCCCCAGTATTTCCTTATAGCGATGAGAACAGTATTAGCCTAGTTCTAGACTGTTTAAAGAATTCCAATCATAGCGTACAGCTTAAAGTTTGTATTCATTTTCTCTAAATTTCATCTGTATCCTCCTTTTCACTTTTTTAAATTTAGTTTCAGATCCTGAGAAAAGGAGAGCAGTTGCAACTCAAGCTGAGTTCAAAAATAGCTTCAAAAGTCCAAAGCACATCTTTTCAGATAATTTAGGATTTTCTCTATATGGACTCTTCCCCTTAGTTGTATTATTCTCCCAGTGACTCATCAGCAGACACTATGAATCTTTGTTACAAAGGCTACATATGTGGAATAAATCATAATAACAGAGTAAATTGATAATAGAGCACGTTGAAGTGATTTAAACTTGCAATCCATTAAAAACTTTTTCACAGATCACTTTTGCATTTTAAAACTCAATGAGTTAACTCTCAAAGTCACCCTTACACTCACCACACTGTCACTTCCTTGAAAGTTCTGATATCCAACACTGCACCTGTGCTCATGCATCCTTAGCTGCTCCATTCATCTTTTTATATTTCCTACTGATGCTGTAAATACCTGTTAATGTATGCAATGTCTACTTCCCATTTCCAATTAAGAGCAACTCTGTCTCTTAGCTGTTACATGAATATATTCCAAAAGCCCTTCACAGTATGAAAAATGTAGAGATACTTAGCTCTCTTGAATTATCCAGGACATGTAGTCATTGAACATGTAGTGCAAAGAAGCGAAAGAATACGAGAATTAGCTTTATAGAAAATTTTATAATTTGACCTTATGAATGCTTTGAATTTAATCTGTTTGTAGGAAAACTGTGATAGCACTTCACAAAAAAAAAGTACAAGACTTCTGAAGAATCCCTCACAGCTGACTGAGCAGCTGATTCCTTCACAACATTTGTCCAAGCGTGGATAGATTTCTATGAATTTTTGATGAGTTTTTACATGACCAAAACTATTTCCACTCCCTTTCAAAAACCTTTAAATTGTATTAAGAATTGTGACCTCTGTACTGGAGGAGAAAAATGTTTTAATTATGGTCAAGGACTCATACAAGTGTTCTATAGTAAAAAGTTTTCAAATACATGCATTCTTGCACTTTGTACGGGTGCTGTACTCTGCAAATGTGTTCCAGGGATCTGTGATGATGATGTTCCTGAACCACTGCTTTTGTCACCTTATCCTCCTGAAGATTAAGTTAGAGTTGCTTCTTAGCTTTTCTAGTACTGCACTTCTAGTTCTGAAATTGGTATTCTTAGGGATTGCTGAATAAATGCAATTAAAAAATTTGTTCTGTAGCATAATGAACCCGTACTTTACAGTAAACATGCTAATTTGTAAACTCATGGAGCTACTTTGCAATGTCAAGGCCCTGGGTTGCTTAAAATATTTGAGTGTTGCTAATATTTGGGTGTTGGATCATCCACTCTAGAAGCTGACCATGACAGTTCTTATGTGGAAAGTGCTAGCTATTTCAGCATGCACCCAGCAAAAATAGCCTCGTCTGCTTTCCATGCCACATACTAATAATACCAACAATAGTATTCCGTCTAAGAGGAACAAGGGTTAAGAATCCATTGGTAGTATTTCTGAAGGACAGCAGAGATGAATCAGGCTTCTTTTCTTTCTCATGAATTAATTGAAATAAATACTTGTTAACCTTCTGATCATTTGGCATAGGAATGTGTTTTAATGCTGAAAGTAAAATGGCTAGTATGTCTTTTTCAAGGTCTGAATGCTTATTTATTTTAGTGTTGAAATTGCTTATGCTTTTGATAGGCCATGTGTCCATACAGGTTTTGGCAATAGGATTATGTTGGAGCAATTGATTTTCTTTGAGTAAATAATGAAGAAATTTTACTTAGTCCAAACCTTAATCAAAAATTGCTTATATTTGTGCTGTGAGAGGCTGCATTCTCTTATCTTTCAATAGGTTGCATGTATACTGATAAACTACTCCTGCAAGCAGCAGTGTCTTACAAGAGTCACTTGTGCCTTCTTGTGCTCAATTATATAATGTCAATAAACACTATAGGATGCATTTTGCCAGGGTCATAAAATTCTCAGGTGCTACCCTGATTAGTTTGTGTTATATCAGGTACTACCTGTTATTAATGACCTTAAAATTGGTCTCTGTCTGATGTGATAGAGTAAAAAAAGCAAATTACCTTCTATTTTGAGAGGAGGTAATTCTATTTATGTGAAATGTATAACACCACATAATTTTTTCCTACTTGTATGTAATCTCCTTTCTTTCTAATCAATTTCAGTTGAAAGCTCTTGATGATCATCAGCAAGCTAGCATAGTTCCATTGATTTCAGTAGACGTACATCAATTTACAAACAAATGAGGATAGTGGGGGGGAAGTAAAATATAAGTAAAATCTAGTGTTTTCTGAAGGTCTGTTTTTTAAAAAAGACATTAGAAACCAGACTGTAAATATCCTGTTTGCTCTTTAGAAATGAAGGCTGAAGACTGAAATGCAGTAGTAAGGGTGAAACAAAAATAGTGGCTCAGTTGTTGCTGAAAAAGCTTATCTTCAATTTCACTGCATAACTTCCTCAGAGAAGTTATGCAAACTGTTTCCTGCAGTAGAAGAAGTGAGAGTTTTTGTCATCTTATTTAAAATAAAGGGATTAAGTGAGTTTGTGCCATATACATAAAGGTTGTCTGACATAGATACATACATATTAAAATCTGCTGGGATCAGTTGAGCAGCTGAGGTTGCATTTCAGAATAGACTTCCTGTGAAACATAAATCAGTTACTTTCTTGAAAATCTTTTCTTGAGAATTTCCACACAGAATTATGGAATTGGACAGAAAGAGCAAAACAACTTTTTAAATACTTCACAGAGATTTTTTATGCAGCTATTGTTCTGTACATCTCCAGACAGCTATTGCCCTTTAAGCTACTCATAACATCTGCTTTATCCATTTCCATCACAGGTCCAAATTCTTTGTCATGCATTAAAAATATCTAAGCATTAATGTATGAAAAATGTCTAAACTTTCAATATTACAGGCACAGAACCTACTTGCAAAAGAGGTAATGCCAAAGTCTCATAAAATAATGTTTTCTTCCCACACTAATGCTAATTTTTACATATGACCATTAAATAGAGCTTTTACATGACCATTAATTTTTTGTCATTTCCTCTCCCATTCTGTCTTCTCCCAGATCAATATATTTCTGTGCTGGATTCTTCAGAAACAGATGAGAATAGCTTGCTAAGACTAGTATGATGAGAAGGCTGAGCTAGGAAATATAGTACTATATGTGGGTTATTATATTTTCTAAGATATGTTGTGGTCAAAAGAAAGAGCATGTATTAACCTGGTGCTTTGTTTTTGCAGGACTTAATAAATTCTAACCACTTCAAAACTATATGTATAGGCACTCATAGTCATTAGAAAGAAGCAAGAGTGCAGCTGCCATTAAAATTCTCATTAATCAGCAGGTAAATAAAGTTGCTTACTATTGAAAATGACAGAAGTTTTTATATGAGCCTTGCCATTAGGGAAAATCATTGACTTTGTGCCTTTATCAAAGAGAAAGCAAGAGTTGAGCTTCAGCCATTCTGCATTTGACAAGAATTCCACCAAACCAAAGAAAATAAAAATCTGCATTGTTTGTTTGCTACTGCTATATCTGAGATCCCGTGAGAAACATGAGAGATTATATCAGGAATTTTAAAGGTGCATGAAACTGCAATTTAAGCAAGCAGCAGGGAGCAGGGCAGCTGCAGGTAGGACTCACGTTCTGCGGAAAAATGATACTGAGGAGCTCTCTGCTTTAAAGGTAGCAAAAGAAAATGAGTCAGACTAAAGAATGTAACGGTTTTTCTGAGGGTGAGGGGATCAGAGAAATTCTAGTGCCTCAGACAGACAAGCTGTCAGCTGGAAAGTAAGTTGATAGCTGTTACTTACACCTTTCCTCCATTGTTTATTCTCCTATGAATTAAATGTTATGTTCTAAGTGGAATTGAAAGCCGTTCTGTGGTATATTGCCTGAAGTACATAAACTGAGAAAACGAAACATGTAAAGATTTGCTTGTCCTTAAAAATCATATTGTAAAGGAATGGAAAGCCCATTAAATGAATCAATTTCCTGTAAACCTACTGTGGAAAATCCCTGAACAAGGTGAACCGAATAGATATGTTTGCATAAGCAGTATCATGGTTTTCTATGACTTCCATGTGATGTTTATTTAGCAAACAGGCCCAGTATCTCTTCTGCATTATCAGTGGCTTATACGTATCCAGTCTGTGTAGCTCATTTGGTAATCTTACATCAGCATGTGTTGTTCCAGGTTTCCTGTGACTTTGGACAGATTTTTATGCCTTTTAGCTTTGTCCCTCCAACCCTTGCCCTGTTGTAAGCCTAGTTAAATAGATACAAAAGGTTCCAGAAAAAAAGGAAAAAATTGCATAACAAAATTTATTGCCAAAGTGTAAAGGCTGATAGCAAAGCTGCAGTCATCAATGAGCAGGTCTCAGCTGGATCCCTACACTAAAGGAATGGAGGCTAAGGAGGTCTAAACTTTCTTACAATGTGTGGATAGTGAGTACTATTAAAAAGAAGATCAACTTGTGGAACAGAGCTAGATGTGCAAATCCCTTGTTGTCTGTTTGTTTTGATGTTGACAGTTCAGTGCCTGACAATATCAGTCAAATGAACATTTTTTTTCTTTTTTTTTCTCAAAACAATAGCCGGCATGAAGTCACCAGCCAATCCATTGAGGATTTCTTCCACACAAACTCTGGGAGAGGGATATTTTTAAGCTGAAAAATGGGGAGCTGACTGGAATATGGCAGGCCTGTTCATTTCTCCTTATAATAAACTGAGGTATAGGCTTGGCTTTATTTGCTAGAGTGCTCGTGCCTTCTATTCTTGTTGATTTCAACAGAAGTAATAGATCCTCCATACCATGTACAGCTGAGATTGTATCACTTAGCAGGCTGAAATTCTGCAGGTATTTTTGTTGTTTAGTGTGACATTGAATGGATTCATTACCCTATTCTTTATAGCAGGTTAAATGACACCATTGACAAGTTTCATCTTCAAAATAATATTTCCTGATTTTCTTTTTTTAATGCCAACTTTAGGTATTTGGAGTAAACACTGCATAGTCATTTCTTCTCATTGTTGGCAGTTACGTGAAGTGTTAGAAATGGATGAATCCAAGAGCACTGAAAATGTGAAGATGCCTATTGCAAGATTGTTTTTAATTTTCTTATCCACTTTAACCACTTTAGAAATATCTTTGACATTCCTGTCATGGAGAAGATTATCTGACATGCACACAAAAAAGCAAACAATTATACAGCAGGTATATACAGGTTATCTGTATATAATCTGTATGTAATCTGTTTATACAGATTGTTGTATATACAGTATCCCTTCTTTCTATGCATAATAAAAGTCAAACAGCTAACCCCAAAACATCATTTGGCTCTGATTCATTTAATTGTTCCTTTTCTATCTAAGAAGCAACCTAAGAAGACTGAAAATCAAAACTAGATGTTAGGATTTTACATTATAAAAACAGTTATGTCTGTTTTAATAAAATGTGAAATGGATTTGTGGGGAGTGCAAGAGAACTTATAAAGTATCCTATTTACATTATTACATATCCCATTTTCAGAAAACTACATAAATGCCATTGGGTGCAATCACTGGACAGATGCCAACAGCATAGAGTTGTATTTATGGCTGATTGTAATTAGTCAGAAAAGAAGAATGACAAAGTTCTCCTAGTTAAGTGAAGAGATCTTAAGTTAAAAACACATCTTCTGTGACAACATCTACTGGCAAAGAAAGAAACATGCTAGAAATTAGTATATTTTTAAAAGTCAATAGAGAGTTACCCCCTTCAGTTGGTGATAAGACAGGTAAATAGGTTTCTGGACCATGTCCCAGTGTTTTGGCCAGAACAGATTTTTTGTGCTAGAATGGAACAGTGAACTCCTAAACAGTCTGTTCTTCAAGTGAGCTACTGTATAACTCACAAGTAAATGGTGTCATTCACAGGTAATTCAAATAAATTGTTTTCTCACATCTCCTTCCACACTTTCATGTAATGTTTCTCACAACTTCAGTGGAACCAAAATGGAAATAATCTGCCAAAGAAACACTAGAAATAAGAAGTTCATAATAATGGTAGTCTTTATATGTATGAGGTACAAAGAGAAGAAAATACAAAAGACAAAGGTCCAAATTCTTCTCAATAGGTTTTAAGTATTCTAATTACTAGGGATCTGACAGTCAGATTGTAGCTTCCTATTACATTACTGATCATCATCTGAATAAATGTAACTGCATGATACTCTTTCCTCACTCAGGGCAAATCTCTGCTTTTTAACTCGAGTAGTAGAGCTGGGATGAACTGTGAGCATGAGTTGAAATTCATCTTAAATAAAAGGTAATCTTAATCAAAATAATTCAGTCTCCCTGCAGAGAGAGTCAATGGAGAGAGAGAGAGGTACTCTTAATCATAATTAATCTCATCCTAGCCTTCTATCCTAGTTGGCTAATCTAAGTCATTCATATGCCTGAGCCCTGAAACAGTTTTCAGACTGGTCTGCAGCGTGCAGGGTAGATACAATCCACGAGAAAAACCCATCTGTCATGCAGCTGGTCCAGCACTCTGTCCTCTAGCAGTTCCTTCAACGTCATCTTGGAGTGTGCAGAGGCTTAATGAATTATTTTTGGCATCTGAAGATACTTCCTTTGGACCTCTATCCTGTTATGTGGCCAGAATTCTTTCATATCTGTCATATGGTAGATACAGCCAGATGTCTTCATCTGCCTGTTCACTATTTCATCAAGTATCAAACTTCTGTTTCTTGATTAATCTGTTCTTCTTTGTCTTTAAATGGACCACTTACAATAAGAAAAACAATGTTCAGCCCACTTTACTCCCAAAGTATGCATTCTCTGACTGTGGCCATAGTTTTTTCCTATTGTATTAGCAGGACCATTCTGGAAAAGTCACGGGACATATTCAGATATTAACAATTTAAAAAGGAGGTTAATTAATGAGTATTTATTCACATAGTGAAAAGAGGTTGATATATAAGGAAGGATAGCTAGAGGAAAAAATCTTTACACTATAAAACATGACTATACTGAGAGATTTTAAGAATATTGAAGAATCTGATGCAACAATGACTAGATGATATTCTACATTGTGCAGCAGATCGAACTACATTATTGTAGTCATCCTTTCAGGTCTCAAAATCTATACATCTTTATTCTGCTCATTTTTCCCTATTAGAAGTGGATTTCTCTAGAAATGTTTAAACTGACACACTTATTGAGGTTTAGGTTAATCAAGGAGTTTGAGCTGTTACTGGGAAAGGAAGCAGCCCACATTTGATCAGTGTGATTGTGGCAGTTTGCAGAAATTTATGTTTGGAAAGAGAGAAGAAATGTGTTAAAAGGTGAACCATCCGGAATTGTGCAGAAGATGGAAAAGAAACCAGACAAGTAAGAGAACAGGAAAAGGAAGATAGCAGATATTTATTTATTTAGCAGTACAGAGAATTCTGTGTCTGTCTGATACAATTATGTCTGCACAAGCCTGAAGGACTGTAATGCTGCAATTAGTGGACTACTACTGTTAGGCTGAGAGAGTTTGGGTTGTTCAGACTGGAAAAAAAAATGGCTCTGGGGAGACCTTATAGTATCTTTCCAGTATCTAAAGAGGGCCTACAAGAAAGCTAGAAAGGGACACTTCATCAGGAAGTGTACTGATAGGACAAAGGGTAATGGCTATAAACTAACACAGAATAGATTTAGATTTAGACATTAGGAAGAAATTATTCACTATGAGGGTGGTGAGGCACTGGAATATATTCATGTATCTACACTTTAAAAAGAAGATTGATAAATGAATAGGTTGCCCAGAGAAGCTGTGGATGCTCCATCCCTGGAAGTGTTCACGTCCAGGTTGGATGGGGCTTTGTACAACCTGATCTAGTGGAAGGTATCCATGCTCAGAGCAGTGGTATGGGAACTAGATGGTCTTTAACGTCCCTTTCAACCCAAACCATTCTATCATTCTGTGTTTCTATAATAATTTGGTATGTTTGTAATTGATATTTATTATTTCTATAACTACTATAGTTTTGATCTTTATGGAAGAAAGATTATTTTTATTCAAAACTGGAAAAGTTTATTAGAGACTTTAGGCCTCATGTACTTGTTTTAATTTCTGAAGGTCCAGAAGGGAAGTGTTAAAAAAAGGAACTGTGCTATTCTCTGAATTCTCAACTTCCCTGTGAAGAAGGTTAAAAATAGCTGACAGTCTTTGCTAAGAATCTAGTGTGTATTCAATTGCTTTCAGCAACTCAAGTGACAAGAGATAACTTTGCCTTTGAGAAGCAAATTTACACACCTCTGAGTCAGTAATTGATTATGGATAGTCTATTCACTGATACATATAGAGTATAGGGATACCAAGAACAGGTCTTGTACTGTGCTTTTGAAAATGGAACACATAGCCACAGCTTCCCAGGGAGATGGCTCTGAAGAGTATTTGGCAGCCACATGGCAATCATCTGATCGCAAATCCGTGCTTACCTTAGGAGGCTGTCAGCCAACTTATAGCCTGAACTTCAGCATGAGTGCATATAGAAATCATCCTTCCTCATCTTCTACACTCAAGTCTCTTTATGTTCTTGATCATGTGTATCTATAGTATATTCTTCATATTTGCCTCTCCTCCCGTTATCTCACTCTAATAAACCTATAGAAAATATGTTTGCACTGTGTATGGAACTGAAGGCTTATGAAGCCTGTTACCTCATTTTCATAACTGGGATCCCAGAACAGCACAAGTCTTAAGAAGCCTTTAAGATGGAACTCAGCTACTTTTTTTCTAACCAAAGAACTGAATTATTGATGAACAGAGTCTGAAGCATTTAAGCTTAAAATTTATGTTATAAATCATATGCCAACAGATGACCCCAAACTGAATATACAGATGAATTCACTTCAGTTTCATGTGACGTCAGCAGGGCCCATTGGATGAGTTAAAGCCTTGCGTTCACTCTGAGGCTATATATTATCTAATACGTCTTACTTGATTTTGAGTTTCAGGCAGGCAAATTGACCATGTATACTTGCTTGAGTCAGTAGCTAATTTTAGATAGCTAGTCTAATTGAAGATGTTATGCTCCTTTAGCTTGTCAAATACAAATTCACATTTTCTGATTAATGTGATTAATTTATATTAGATTTGACTTGACAGGATGACAATGTGTAATATAGAATACAAGGATGACAGGGTTCTCCATCTCCTCTGTCACATTTCATTATTAATGGTGTAGTCAAGGCTGTGGCCTACAGCATCTTACCCACAATATGGTAAAAATTTGAACAGTATTGCAGCAATATAAGGTCTACACAATATGTTCTCACAGGTGGTGATATACTTTCAGTAGGGTGACAAGTTAAACAGCTTTCTTACATTTGTAACACTTATATGTAACTGACTCTCTGACATTCTGATGTGATTGAAAAATTACACAGAAAAAGTAGAAGAAAAAGAAAATCCTTGAAAGATAAATAAACACTATATATATATATGTGTGTGTGTAGGAAGGGGGAAATATGCAGTGGAAGACAAACACATCAGTTGGTGGAGGAGGGAATGGATAAAATGAGGAAAATGGAACAGTAGGTGAAAGTTGAAAAATGTGTCAAGAAATAAAAGAGAAACATGACCTCCAATAAAAGAGTACCAGTAACCTCAACAAAAAGTAAAACCATCAGATAGGAGAAAAGCAGTCCACAGCAGAGCCCACAGGGTAATGATATTTTAAGCTCATCCGCAAGAATCAGCTGCATGCCAGGGCAGTAAAGGATGGACTATTGGTCCAGCATAAGTGGGAGATTATCTGTTCTGTTGCTTCTATAGGCCAAATGGCTTGTATACATAAAGAACATGTTGAATACTCAATTTTCCTTCCCCACGGTAGTCTCTTTTCTAACTTATGTAGGCAGCCTAACACGGTATTGATAATTCTGGCAAGGATAGAACACCACGTGCTTAGCAGATTAATCTGCACAGGCCCATTGGTTGTTCTGCAGTACTCCCACTATGGATCTGTATGGATCTGTACGGATCTGTACATGTATAGCAGTCAATGATTCATAGAAATATTTGTATTGGAAGGAGCCTCAAGATATCTCAAGTCCAGTCTCTTGCTCAAATTAGACTCAATACTGAGTTCAGGCTTTTCAAGGCTTTATCCAGTCAGGTCTTTAAAGATTAAAATGTGTCTCCAAGAATACTGATTCCACAGCCTCTGAGATACCCACTTTAAAGCCTCCATCTTCTTTTCTCATACATGGTGTTCTATTCCGTTCCAATCCGTTCCCTCATTCCACAACTATTTTTGTACTGCCTCTGGGAAGGACATAATGGCCAAGGATGTAATGCCTGTGTTCTACAGAGGCAACTAGGCAGGTATAGCTGCTACTGTGGTTTCCAGCCTTACATATAGAGATCTTATCTGACTGGTAGTAACAGGACATGACCAATACCTTCATGTGTGCTATGAAGAAGAGATTTTTAAGTTTCGGGTGTGACAATTTGAGAAACATTCCTATTTTCCAACACAGACTTAAAAAATATTTTGTGTGATAGAAGAGACTTATAGAATGTTCTGTTTTTGTCCAAATTGTCTTATCATAGTGCACATGGAGCACACCTTTTTCAGTGTGCTATCTCTAGCAGGCTTTGCATAAAATCCATTTACTGATGAAGCCATTGCAGAATTACAGTTCTAGGAGCTCGGTGGCCATCTTATTAAAACTGCAGACATATTACATTTCTAGCCAGCACAGAAGTTTTGCACCAGATGAGATTTCACTTCTCATGTTATCTGTAGATAAGGGAAGTTGCTGCTTTTCATGGAGTTGTTTTGCTTTGACATGACAGGGCTGAAAGATCTGAACATCCATCTGTCTTTTCTTCCTTGATTGTTTCTAAAGCCCTCAAGAAGACACTCTAACATTTTAAAACACAAGTGGAATAAGAGCCTTGTTAATTTATTTAAGTCAAAAATTTTAAACTTTTTAGCATGTAAAATATATCTAGCATAAGAAAACCCCATTCCCACCTCCTCCCCTCCAAGGTACAAGGTGAGTGAGACTTCTGAATGGAGCTTTTAAACATTTTGAAATTTCTCTTGAACATGCAGCCTTTTGCACTGAACAGGAGAGATTTCACTATATTTGTGGATAAATGGGAATTATTACAGGAATAATAACTGCTGTAATAAAATGATGAGGCACTGTAACAAGTTGCCCAGAGATGTGGTGGATGCCCCATCCCTGGAGACATTCAAGGTCAGGCTGGACAGGGCTCTGAGCACCCTGATGTAGCTGTAGGCTTCTCTGTTCATTGCAGGGGAATTGACCAGATGACCTTTAAGTGTCCCTTCCAACTCAAACAATTAAAAAATAATATACTTGTATATATTTGCAGTTAGGTTATGATCATCAAATAGAAGTCCCAAACACTACCAAAGTTCAAACTTCAGCCTTTATACACTCAAGTGCTGGATGACCTAAAAAAGGGAGAAAAAAACAGATGTTTTAGTAAGATGAAATAATAATAACACATTAGAAAGTTATTGGTGTTGTAAGAGATAAAGAATACAGAAGAACAGGACAAAGAAAACTTCCTGTCAACCAGTATAACGTAAATATCGAATATGTCCTTCAGATATAAAAAGCATGATTTATATTCTTTGTTCTCTATTCTGCATATTCATCCACTTCAGTGTTTGCCATTTAGCAGATATTGTTGCAGCTGTAATTATTTAAGTTGTACTTTTGAAAACACATTTACTTCTTTCCCGCTATTCTAAGTAAGATATGTCCCCTCTCTGTATAAAGTTTGTCCCTTCTTTACCGTGAGAATATAGAAAAAGATTTAAGACTCACAGCTGCAAAACAATACACACAAAGAAAGTTACACAGTGTAGTATGATGCAATAGAGAGAATTCTTTGGAGTTTTGTGGCCAAGGAAAGTACATCTGAGACCTAAAAGAAAAAGGATGAAGGAACCTTAAAATAGATACATATATGAAACTGAGTGACAGCTGCACCACATGCTACATGTAATGTGGAAACTGCAGAAGCAAGAAGAGGTCATTAGCGATCTTTGTATAAAGACCTGAAAACATTTTTTGTATTATTTTTCCAAGTGGTAAGATTTACTCTCCTTTCTCCCCAGGTTTCATTTTTTAAAGATGATTTAGAATAAAAGAGGAAAAAGATTTATGCATATCTAAAAATAAATCTTTCATATTTGGTCTTTCTCAGAGAAAAAATGCACACATTTTTAGACAGATATTTCAATTAGCCTATGTGATGTGTGAATGGTAATAAAGATCTACAGCTGGTTTAAATGCACTTGGCAGTAAAGTTAAGCTGTGCTGCAGTTTATTTAGAAATATTGCAAAATGAGGTCTCTGTCTTTTACGAGTAATATATGTGACAGTACACATAGAATCATAAATGTTAATACAAGAATAATACAAAGTGTGTTAAAACCTCAAAGCTGTGTTTTGATGGGTCAAATATGCGTGGAATCCACTGTTCAGGAATCCATGGGTGTGAATCAAGGTATGTTTGACATTCAGAGTTTCACTGCTGCCAAACTGCAGATACTCCTCTATTATAAATCCTGTTGTACAAGTAAACATTGTTAAAAGTGCTTTTTCCAAAGAGCCATGATTCAGCCTGATCTGAAGAGCTCTTCTCCTGTTACCTGTTCTCAGTTTGTCTAATCAGAGTCCTTGTAGCTTGAGTGGAAAGGCCAGTCCAATTTTATCCCTCCGTAAAGCTGTATAGTACAGGCAGAATTATCCCAATTTCATCCTTGATGTTAACCCTTCATTAATTTCTGGTGCTTGCATCTTTTTTGACCCTTAAGTGCAGGTATCTCACTACATATTGTAGCTTTGGCACAGAATGTTATTATTTCAGAATTCTTGAAGCAATCACATGTCTGACTATCATTTTCCTTGCTTACGTATCACTATGGTAGTTGATACAGAACTGGAGGTGAAGATAATGGAACGAGAAAGAGTTCATAGTACTAATAGATCTTTTCCTATTCATTACATGAGGCATTCTAATTCATTTAATGTTGCTTCTCCAGTGGGGGATGGCAATAGATTGCCCATTTTTGAGCTGAGTATTAATTATGCTTACTAGTGCTTCTGTAGTTGAAGGTCCCATGATAAACTCCTGTTTTATTTTTAGGGTTTTAATAATTCATCTTTAAAAGCCCACTTTGGACTGAAATATGTCCCCACCATCTTACGCTCCCTTATCTGGCCCAGCAATAATATATGATAGATACGGAAGGAAGAAACTGCACTTTGAATAATTCAAGGTGATTACTGCATGTGAAAAATCATTCTTTTCATGTGCATGTCATCAGGATGGCCATATAAGTATGCACCTAACATCGACAGGCTATATCTCATCTTAGCATGGTGTCAATAAACAGGCCAGATGCATTCCCTACTTTTTCTTCCTGATAGAATTTGCATTACAGGGACTGAAATATATATTTTTTAAAGTCATGAGAAAGTGTGAAAGAAGCTAAATGTATCAGTCTTTTGACATTCCCAACATTAGCATGCACAGTGGCATGATTTTTAATGTGATGCCTTAATTTGCAAGTCACCAAGGGGAAATCATCTCCCCCCAATACTTATTTTATAGTGGCTTTTTGTAGATTCTGTGGTTATTCAATTTGAGAGATGAGTTACAATGTTAGAGGACAGGTGTGTGCACCACTAGACTGATGACACTAATGAATTTTTAGATGAACAAAATCATCAGACTTAGTACTCTTTCCAAACTATAGACTCAGCTCAAAATTTAATATCAAATTCACTGTGCCAAAGAATACAAGTAAAATATGAATCAATGGAGCATGTAGCTGTCAAACTAGAGTCATAAGAACAATGATTAAGCTACCCTTTCTATACAGGAAATTAAGCTCCTACTTAATCAATCTCCATTCCAAGAGATTATGAAGTAATTCCCTTCTCTCTTTTCTCTCAACTTCTAGTAGTGATGGGAAGCAGACCAGGTACTCACTGGGTGTCAAGAGCCAAATAAGATCAACCATACGAAAGCCTGACCTCATTTCCTTGATGTATTTGTTTATGCTTATTTGCTAACCCTCCCCCAAAAATCTTATTCTACAGACGTATATATTGGTGCTCCAAAAATACAGGAGTAGAAACGTGTGTCAACCATGACAACGTGAATATAGTTACAGGATTGTACATAAGTGTTCTCTAGAGAAGTAGAGAACTTCTCTCTTCTAGCAACAGTTGCAAGGCATATTTGCTGCTCTATTTCCTAGTTTTTACATCACAGAAAATACATTTACATTCAGAACTAAAGCTGCTGCAAACTCTGCTGAAATATCCATCCTTTCCCCAGCTTTTCCAATTATGATCTCCTCCAACAGTTTTCTGATAGCAGTGGCTAATAATACTTCAGTTATGACATTTTACATATTTGCTGACCATTTAATTCTCCTACTAAAATGTACAAGGTATTTTGTTTGTTTCAGAGTACAGCTGTTAGCACCTTGCCTTAATCTGTACGTGTTGCATAGACAATCAGTAAATCCGGACTCTCTTGGAATTTTGGTATTGAATTAATGGGTATTTCCATGGTTCATACTTGACACAGTATGGTTCACTTCTGAAGTTTTCTGGAGCAAAACTGTTGGAACCACAGCATTAGCATTTTAAATGTAGTCACATGGTGTCAGCCTTCAAATAACCGTATTGTGAAGAGGAATGAAACAATAATGGTAAAAATATTCCTTATCCAAAAGAAAAGCAATTGTCTAGCCTCCATTTTCAGTCCTTGCTTAAGCTGCTGTTGCTCAGAAGCATAATTCCAAGTCTTCAAACATAACTGTGAGGAAATATGTATGAAGGGAGCACATATCTGAGCTAGGCACTATTATTTACATTTATTTTTTTTTTAATATAGAGACAACAAATACCTCAAAGTGGTATCCTTCAAGATTCTTAAGTTTGTTGGAGCCATAAGCAATGGGTGCTATTCCACTGATTATACCTGAGCTGGTGATACCCTCACATGGGCTCTCCTTCAGAATTTAAATTTAAATGCTTCGCAAGTATTGAAAAACATTTAAAGAAAAGGAGCTTTCAGCTGTATGGAACTTAGATGAAAATTCCTTCCTTATAATGAGATGAGTATGTACTGTCTTAAAAGTATTTGATTTTCCATAAAAACTTTCTTTTAATAAATAATTCTTACTGGTTTTCATAAGAACATACCTACCATGTGCTATAATAATGTATTTCTGAAACTATTTCATTACCTGTCATTACAAAGCTCATTTTTTAATCTTTCCCTTTTTTCTTAGCTTTTTAATGACCTTTTTTTCACTTACTGTTCTCATGTACGCATATAGGAAATGAGCTGATTTTGTAATCTTTACACCTATAGTGCTCAACTGAAATGAGCCATATCCAAATATTTGTTGCTTGTTGCTGTGATATATGTTCAATATAACAGACTTCCAACATGGAGCGAAGACGCATATCAGACATATAAATTCACTTCTCTCTCATATTTAGAGATTCTCAGTATTTCTTCATGGGTTGTATTTATAAATCCGATTTACTGTTTATTTATTTTTAAGAAGGTTTTTTTTTTTGTGAACAGTCTAAAAATGTACTTCAGTCCTTCAGCCTTGTCCTTCAGTCTGATATGCAACAAGACTGTATAGAAAGTGCCATCTTCATTTCCCCTATCACTTTCAAAGCACAGTTTACAAAACAAATGGTTAGAAATACCTTGGTTATCCCATTGCAGAAAATATCGTTTCAAAAGCTGACAGTAAGATATGTTCAGCAGTCTGAACTGGTGCAGTCTCTTCAGTAATAAAACAGTGGAAATCATTACCATCAAACTTGAAAATATCAGTATAAATTATAGTCTAAACATATTGTAAATACATATTGTAACTTCAGAATATCAAGTAACCTTACAAATCACAAATCCCACCTAAAATCTAAAAGCTGTGCATCATTTACTTATTTTTTAAATAAAATTGAGTTGGATTTCTCCAAAAAATTATCACTCAGTAGTGTTAGTATTGCTACTATAGATTCCTTTGCTCCTTTCTCCCTCCTTTTCTATCTGCTTGAAGAAAACTAAGCAAAAAGCAATAACAAGGCAACCCACCACTGCTCTCATAAGACAGCTCTTGTTTCCTCAGCTCTTCTATACATCAGATGAAGAATTACTAATTTGGTGTAGTGGATATTCTGATCTAACAAAGCTGATGAGGGAAAGGCATTCAAAGGGAAAGATGTTCAGTTTAATTAAGAAGCTCATATGAGCAGGGCATATGTTCCAGCTGTCTGTGTCTCTTACATGTTTTGCTTTTGAAGAAATCATGTACCTCTGATGTTGGTCAATGTCAGTTCACTGAAACTTGTATTTGAGAAACTTGTTGAGAAAATTAGAAGTGATGAAGTAGCCCGTGGAGGTAATGTCACAGTGAACAGGAGATTCTGATGTGAAGACCCAGCTCCCTAATTGTTATTATGCTCACAAGGACACTGTTAAAAGAAAAATGAGTGCCTCGCTTCACACCTGCTGTAAAAGGAGCTACAACTCTGGAGCTTGCTTAAATCATTCTTCCTGAAACAAACTACCGAATGAAACTCAGGCCATTTAATTTCCAAATACCAGTAATTAAAATGAGTCACATCATCAGAGTTTGGCAGAGCTACAGCGGCCTTTTATTTTTTCATTTCCACATAAATTTCAGTGAAGGTCAGATTTGTTGGGGGAGGAGAAGAACCTGCCTGCTTTTGTGCTCATGGGAGGTTAAAATATGACTTGTTCGCAGTGTCCCTCATAGTTCAGGACTTAATGGCCCTTGACGGGGATAGCCTAGAAGTTAATTTTACTTTGTGTCCCAAAAGCAGTCATTGTCACTGCAATTCTTCTTGCAGGCTGAAGGACCTGATCAGACTTTCAATAGCGATTGATGAGCAATATCACCAATGAAGAAGTACTTTGCTAGTGCTTTCTGGTAAAAGACAAATGAAAAAGGAAGAACGCTGCTGGCTCACCTTTTCGTAACTTTCAGCCTTTCCAGTGTTCCTTACTTTAAATGTCATCTTTTACTCTTTGCAGAAGTCAAACACTGAAGAATTAGGAACTACTTCTTTTTCCTTTCCTTTTCCTTTTCCTTTTCCTTTTCCTTTTCCTTTTCCTTTTCCTTTTCCTTTTCCTTTTCCTTTTCCTTTCCTGCCCTGTCCTTCCCTGCCCTTCCCTCTTTTCCTTTCTTCTTTATTTCTGGAGTCATGCCATGGAGAAGGATGAGTGCATATCAGAGATATACATCCTCCTTCTACTTTTGTTAGCCAAGCAGAGGGATGCTTGAAGCCAGAGACAAGCACTATCAGGAAGGCCTGTGCTCAAATCTCTGGGCAGCAGCATGTCCCATGTTCAAGAGAACATAAAAAAAAAAAAAAATTCCAGATTCTGATATCTCTAGTGGAGTCAACTTGGCTAACATGCCTTTGAAACATGTATACCTATGATTTTTTTGTTGTTGTTAAATTTAGCCAATGTGGGGCATGCTATGCATGGTAGGCAAAGCTTTGACAGCAAAGCTGCCCTCCAGGCCTCTTTAAAGTCGCCATTCCAAGACCAAAACGTTTGAATCTTCTCAAGTAAACAGCTGCAAAACTATTTTTATATCAGCAAAGAGTAAGTTTTTCTGTTCCCTACTCCTTAGAAAGTGCTAGTGACTTTTATACTGAACTTGAAATGTACTGTGCTGAATGGTTAATTCTTCAAGGGGGAAACATCCATATTGAAACCACTGACATTTATTGAAAAACAGATAATGAGAGAAAGTATAGGGCTGTCTTACCATCTACTACAACTATAAGTAATAGCTTCATGTCTTCACAGAAGCTAAAACAAACCACTGTGGTCTCCTAATGTAATCTCTTACACAACACGTGCCATGCAATTTCTGTCTGAGCTTCCTAAACTGAGCATTCTAATTTCTGTTTGGAAATGTATGTGATAGAATATAGGCAGACAGAAAAGAAACCACTGTGCTTTTCAGTTTAATCACAGCTGAATTTCAATAAATTCTACATTAGAATAACAATGCATGCATTAAAAGTTAAAACTTCTGTGTAATTAGAATCAAAAAAGCAGACAGACTGGAAGCCTGTGTAATGGGTGAGGTAATACCAAATTTCAGTTTACTGTTCCACCTCAGTAACTCTTCACAGCACATCTGAGAGCATACAAGCTGGGCCATGGAGGGCTGACAGCTGCTCACACTTCACAGGTAAGTGGGGACTGTGGCCACCATCAGCTATTTTCATGATTCTTTTAACTTACTTCTGAGACCTTAACAATACATTGATGTATACACAGTAAGAATTGCCCTGAAGACCTTACAAACAAACAAGAAAGACTATGGGAAGTTGAAGGCAAATTGAGCAGATTGTGTAGCTGCCTGTATACATCTACATTTGAGAGTTACCTGGATTAAATGACTTGATCTGACTAAGATCCACCAGATAATTTCGCTGGAACATTCCTTTGCATTTGAGAATTATCACCACTGTATACATTGAATGTCCTATCAAAAATGTTGCACAACAGGACGTGATTGCACATCAAAATTATGTGTTCTCAAAACACATTTAATCTTAGAGAAAAATCAGTGATAAATATATAAAAATAGATGAAAGAGTTTTAAATGCACCCTCTGCTACAAGTGCTTATAACAGCTAATGTCACTGGAATAAAAACTGTACTGTTACATATAATTAATAGTACACATTCCAAATGTAATTCAGATTGTTTTCTGTTGTGCCCAGCAGAAGTTTAGGTTAATGTGCCATTGCCTGCTGATTTGGAAAAACCTTTTGGCCTTGAAAGATATTTAAATATGCTTCCTCATCCATGTTACCTTAGTAACTGATATCATCACCTTGTGAGTATTGGTGATGGTAAAGGTGAAAGTAGGTTGTATGTTTCAAGTGGAAACAGGATTTTTATTTTTTTTTCAATTACATGAAACTAGCATCTACTTAGCTATGAATGAGCTTTTATTGTAGGGAGTTAGCATCTCTCATCAAATTATTTTCCAAAAACAATGTGCAGTTAGAATGGGATTTGCATGAAAACAAGTGTAGGCAAACAAAATATTTTTACGGGAAGTAGAAATTTCTTGGGTAGTCAGCTGATAGGAAAATTCATTGAGATTTTGTACATGAGTAGGGATTATTCTGTTTCGCAGGATCTGATCCCACCCCATTTTTTACTGACGTCATCTCTTGTGTAACATCAACAAAAAGAAGCTTGTAGCAGTACCTGGAATAATCAGGGATATTCCCTAAACTGAAATTTCATAGCAGGAAAAGTAACAGACGAAAAGTGAAAAGAATAATAAAGAAGTGCAAAATATTCCTTAAGGATATATCTAGGCAATACACAGACCATTACTGTCCTCTGTGACCTCTGCTAGTATTTCCATTTCTGTCGTTGCTGGACAATACAGATTTCTGTGTTTGGACACTTTTTATTCTCCTGCACACACAGAATAGAATTAGTATTCTTACTACAGAATTAACAGAGTATAATGTTAAAATTGAATATAAAGATAAAAAAGTTATCTGATTTGACCTAAAATAGATCTATGCTTATGAGGTGGGACTAATTTCATCGTAGGCTTCTTTATTTATTATTCCCTTTTTCTCTTCATATCATAAGAACACCTCCTAACACACATTAAATACACTTTTTTTTTTGTAGCACAGTACTGCTGCTGCACTGCTTCTACTGAAGCAGAGGTTTTACATGGCTGCCAGCAGACTCCTGATTCTGACACACACAGCAAATTCTGTAGTGTGCACAACAGCCACTGATGGCAGATCCTCACTCTTTCTCAGTTATTCCCCCTCCTCATTCAAAAGTCACTTCCATGTGCTGCTGGCACCTCAGACATACAAACTCCTCTGAATGAAGCTTTCCCCACAGACACCCTTGACTCTTGCCAGGTGGTAATTCTCTGACGTCTGCTAAAGTGAGGTCACATTGCTACCTTTTCTCAGCCACTTATTTAAATGACATTTAAAGACAGATATTGTCTCTGAGATCTCTTCCTCCTGACAAATTTAGATAAAGTTTGTCAGTGAATTAAATGACTTTATAAATTGGCATATAAGGGTAGGTCGTTGTCTACACAAAAAGAGAGTGTAAACACAAGTCTTAGGAAACCAAGCTGAAAAAAAAAAAAAGGATTGTGGGATACTGTACTGAGAAGAAGAAAGCATGATTTCCCATTTAAGACAAGAATAAAAACATTAATTACTCAGTTTGGTAAAAGAAAGTACAAGAAAGATATGAGCAAGATACACAATATAATGAAGAGAACAGACAGGGCCAACCAAGTCTTCCTGTTTTGAAGGACAAGAGGGCATTTTATGAAAACATAACGTAGTGAATAGAAAATAGAAAAGGCCTAAGGCAAAAGCCTTCAAAAGATCTTTAAAAGGCTCCAGGATACAAAGAATAGCACCTGCAGCTGAGATGGTAATTTTAGTTACTATCACTTTGCTAAGATTTTAATACTTTGGAAAATAAACTAACTGCCATGATCCAAGAATCAGCCCTCTCACTATGATATATTATATACTAATAATATCGATGTTGCAGAGTAAGGCACTGGGCCTTAATGTGAAGCATTTTATGGAGGTAGGGGTTGTCACAGCCAATAGACTGCCTATGCACTAACCTCTTTGCAGCCCCCCTCATTCAGCTCCTATGCTAACGAGTAGCAGCACTCAATAGTAAATGTTAAGAAACAGCACAGCCATTTTTATTTTGCTTGTTAACAGCCATCCTGCAAGAGTAACAGCAGCACTGTTTAGAAAAAAATGTGAAGGGTTTGAAATAAATAGCACTTCTCCTTTCCAAGGAAGAAAAAATCAATTTGGTTGCTCAAATAATAGATGTTGACTATTCTTAGAACAAGTTCTTGTTTTTATTATTGACAGTTTCTTGGTTTTACTGTGGATACCATGTACCCTTACACGTAGCGGAGAAATATCCTTGAAACCTCTCACAGGAGTGTGAGTTTTGGAAGTCATTATCATTCTTTAGCTACACTCCAAAGTGTTCCCATATTTGCACTGGGATTGGTATTATCTCATTTCATGCTTTGGTTTGACCTTGTTCACCTAGATACCGTGAAAACAAGCTTATTGTTTTTTCCTGCTGACAAATACACTAAGGACATACTTAATCAATTACAAGTACTAACAGTACTAACAGAACTCCTTCAAATGAAATGGTCTTTAAAACAAATCATGTTTCTTCAGCATACTGTGTCACTTGCTTTAAGCTTTTGTAGTGAACCCTCATTTTTACGTAACATATTGTTCATTGGTCTCTTGTGGCACTCCAGACTTTGCTACTTAGTGCTCACACGAACAAATAAAAAATCTTTCATATTCCATTCTGCATATTCATCCAGCCCAGGGTTTACCTTCTCATTCGCATCAGTTCCTTGTTCCAGAACACAAATCCAAACTCATTTTAACTACCTGTTGTGTCATAGAAAACCTTACCTGAGAAAAACTGAAACTGCATTAAGCTCCCTCTAAAAACTGGTAATAATATTTACACTGCAATAAAGACATCTTTCACATTTTGCTGGGAGAAAGGAAAGAAAAAAAAAGATATGTTTTTCCACAGAGTTGGAAAGTTTAAACCTTGTTGCCTTGTGGTAGAATTTGTATTCCCAGTTTCTTTACGTGAACTTGAAAGTGAACCTGAGGTTTACTGATTTATTAGGTAATCAGCACTTTTAAAGAGTTATTTTCCTCTTTAGAAAACAAGATATAAATTCACCTGCTTGCTTACCTTCATTACCCATCTAATCCACATCCATTTGAAGCATCTCAAAATATTTAATGCATTCATTCTCAGAATGTTCTGTGAGGTGCAGAGTGCTATTCTCTACCTGCTGCAAGAGCCTAAGGTCATGCAAGAGGTGTGTTTCAGAGCAAGCAATTGAATGAGCCTGCATATCACAGGCTATCCTAGTGCCTAAACATTTGTACCTGTATGATTTTCCATCCCCTCTTAAGATGAATAAAAATTGTGAAGCAGAACAAACAAGAAAGTCAGCTGTTTAACACCGTTACCTATTGAGCTTTGGTATTTCCATTCATTCACTTATAGTTAATCTTGTAAGAAGCAGGAGATAATTAAAGCTGAAATGCTTAGCATAAGCAGGAGAATGAGCTGATAATCCATTAACCTTTTTCTTTTTACTCACAGTTTAAACCAAAGTAAATGCTATTCTGAAAGGACTTTAAGGTCACTAAATACAAAATACATTAAAAAAAAAAAAAAGACAATCTAATATGAATGTTATTTTACTTCCAGTACTGAGGCATTATGAAGCTGCTGTTAACCTGCAAAAAGGTGAGGGTAGCCAGGCAAACATATACAGCTATTGACATGAAGAACACAAATAGCCAATGTGTACTTCTGTTCAGCTTTCAGGATTGAATTGGAACATACAGGATTCTGTATTTTCCAGGACACATATAACAAAAACACTTTTAGGATTCATATAATAATAATCAAGAGATTAAAAAACTCACGATCTACATAGCCAAGTCTGTCTGTTAAAACTTTTACTCACTGAAACGTAAGATAAAGACAAGCCACCGAATATGAATCTGGCTTTCCAGATGCATTCTGACTGATTTCAGTATGAGACATGGGTCTTCAGATAGTATGAAGCAGTTTTTCTCACCCCCAAACTCCATCCTTCCCAGTACTACTGCTGTATGCACTTCCAGCGGAATGCCTGTTTACATACATCAGAGTTTTTGGAAAAATAGGGATTATTTATTATAATGAGAAACAGTTTTGATTTTAAATGTACTCAACATTCAGGAGTGTTGTACTGTGGAAGAAGAGTTTTAGGTCCATCTCTGGCTATATCGCTTGAGAAAAAGACATGTAAAGTGCAAAGCAGAAAAGAAAAAGATAAAACTTAATGCATCGCCATTTTGCCATCACCAGAGAAAGGCCGGACGCAGAGAAAAATTAGAAAGAACATTTTGTTATTATCTAACTATACACTTAGCCTCCCACCTGCCTCTACTGGCCTACATGGTAATCAGAGTGACAAAGAAAAAGATAGCACATTACAGTGCGTATCGCAAAGAAAAGAACACGCGTCTATGAGAGTATAACAGTGCACCATGACCCGCAGCGTGTTATCTCAGAAAAATGCATCCCACTCATGCAGTGACATCATAGGCATTTTCAACACCTTTTAAAGTGTACACAGATCCTCCAACCTTTGACTTTTTGTGCTGCAAGGGAGAAGATTTAACTTGACAAACAGACAAGCATGAAGATGTGTCTCCTCCTTGGGTTTTCAGGTATTCTCTTGCTGCTGCTGCTGCTGCTGCTGTTGTTGCTGTTGTCACCATCACTGGTTACACACTGAAGTCAGGGAAACACTTCAGACCCCTCTTTCCCAGAATGCTGCAGGAGACATTCAGATTCAGAACTAAAATGGTCTTTACACTGAATCATATTAAATGTTTCAGACTCAATCTGAGCCATGGCCCAGCATGTTAAGTTGAATTGAAAAAAAAGGCCAAAGTCAGAAGATACGCATGGGTACTGTATTTTAATTCATCCCAACTTCCAAGATATCTTAATATCCTATACAAAGTTAGAGAACCTATTTCATTTCTCAGGCATGTAAGAGTGTAAAAGAGCACATTACGATTTCCTAACTTGCCTGAATATCACACTTCCAAGTTCTGGTCCCACAAAACTGAGGTGATGTGAAATCATACTGCCCCATTTCTTTATCTATATTATTCTTTATTATTATCTATATTATTTCTTTATCTATATTATTTTCCTATATTTATAGGAAAATAAGCCATTCCCACCTCCCAGAACACAATCCTGCTGCCAAAATCTCTCAAGAAATCTTCACAGGCAAATGACTCCCAACAACAACAAAAAACAACAACAAAAAAAGAAATAATGAAATGCCAAAAATGCTTCAAATCAGCAGTGGTAAGAAAAATATTTCTGGGACAGGATGACCCAACTATTACCTTTCTTTATAACCACATAGATTAGGCTAAATTATGATTATTTGTATTGCTTATTGCTAGGCTGCGTAAACACTGAAGAGGCCAAAACAGTTCTCATCCCAAAGAGTCTGCAGCCTAAGACCAAGTGATTTGTTAAAAAAAAAAAAAAAAGCTAACAAAAAACAGAAATGGTGATTGGGTGGTTGGGTCAAATTTACACATCGTGTCCTTCTAATTAGAATTAATAATCCTCACAAAAGATATACTTCTCTTAGTTGTAATGACTTGAAAGGTTTAAACATATTCATTGAAACACTTTGCTGTCTTATCTAGAGATAATTCCAATTAAATTCTTCCTCATTTTCTTGCCTTTATATTTTAATTTTTGGTAAATATCACTAAGCCAAACTATCTGGACTGCCTAGAAATAATTTGGCTTTCTAAAAATCATGGGTCATAACAAGATAGAAGGATTTAATAAGAACTTTTTTTTTTAACTGAGGTTCAATTTAAGATTTCTGTTTTGTTTATTTCACAGAAGTCTATTTATTTTCAGTAGAGAAAACACCTTATTCAAGATAAAGTCAACCACATACAATAGAGCTATGATTTTACCAACCTAACAGAATGTTAATCCTAACTATATGAATGATTTGTCTTTTTTTCTCACATAACAGAGTCAGAAAAACTATCTACTATTGGGTATCTTATTATTATTTATATGCCCAGGGGACCAACATCAAGATGCTAAGCACTTTCCAAATATGTATTCTGAGAAATTCCCTTTCTTGAGAAGCTCACAGTTTAAGAAGGCAAGACAGATATGGGAACAGGAATTCTACCAATAAAGACTTATATGCCCAGAATTTTGCAGAACTATGCATGTATTTAGCAATGATATTCCTTGGTATGTAATCCAAACAGCAGCTATGACCTAAAGACAGGAATAACTGTGTTTAAATTTTATATTTATCATTTCACTGGACACTTAATTAAATCTGTGTATCCATGTATGAAAGTCTGAAATCTAAAAAGAAGTATGCTGAAAGTCTTATAGAATAGCATACATGTGAGACATATCATTTTTTTTTTTCTCACTCTGGAAAGAAATGTCCAGAAATGTCTTTTCTCACACAATTACTGCTCTTTCAGTTCTTGGTCCAGGTGTTCCATCCTGCACCCCTTGGCTGCTTTGATACAAATCAGAAATTATTTTTTAGAACAATAAAATACGTGGGGTAGGGAAAGAAACACAACATCTCTGAGGTTGTTAAATCTCTATCACTGTTATCACAATTGCCTAGTATTTTTAAAAAAATAAGGGATGCAAAGAGTCAGACAGCAAACTCGTAATAGCTTTGTTTTTCTAGGAAACTATACTGGAGAATTTTTGTAATGTACCGTCCTTCAGTGTCATGAACAATGGTGACTTTTCCGTTGGTTTGGGTTTTGAATTAAGATGTTAAAGGAGGTCAGATCTCATCTGAGTCTCCCCATTTATCCTTAATCAGTTTAAAAACCCAGAGATCCGGTTATCCCAGTTGAGATTTTATTGGGCTCCATGCTGTTATTTGAAGAACTGATCTTCACTGATAAAGGCAAAGCATGTTCTCTACGTCCAGCTGCAAATAAATCAGTATATTAGCCGTCCTTCAAAAACTTTTCAGGGAGAAAACACTATTTTAGAAATCATTTTGCATTCAGAGCCATGTGCTAGGTGCAGAGTAATGGCTGATAGGCATGAGCTTCAGATAAAACACCATCTCATCTTAATAATATTGCATGCTGTGGAATTGTCCATTGGAATTGTAGTAGTACACTCAAAATGCCTAACGGGTATGATATGTGTAATTTCAATAAGCTGGTGATACTGTAGCGGTTGAATTGGAAAGTTATTCACTCCTGGATATCTTTATTCTGCAACACTGCCGATAAATTGGACATGAAAGAGTCTGTGATTCAAATTAAAACCAGTGTCACAGAAAAGTTTTATAGTTGCTGAAACCTGAAAATTGGTAAGTGTTGTTATGATAAACCAGCCAAATTGTGTTCTGAAATGTATGCAACAATCTTAAAGAAATTATAAAATCAAGTTTGTTGTTCTATAACAAAGAAGTGAAGGAGGAAAGAAGGGCAACAGGTAGACATTGAGTAAGTATGTACCGCCTCCTGCAAAACTGGATGAACACTATCATGCTGCCAGGACAGAAAAGTTTAAAAAATGTCTAATCAAACATCAAAGGAAAACATCTAATATTGAAGAATCATAGAATCATAGAATCATAGAATCATAGAATCATAGAATGAGCTAGGTTGGAAAAGACCTACAAGATCACCTAGTCCAACCATCCACCTACCACCAATAACCCCACTAAACCATGTCTCTCAACGCTATATCTAAACGTTTCTTGAACACCTCCAAGGACGGTGACTCAACCACCTCCCTGGGCAGCCCATTTCAGCACCTGACCACTCTTTCAGAAAAGTAGTGTTTCCTAATGTCCAGCCTAAATCTCCCCTGGCGCAACTTGAAGCCATTCCCCCTCGTCCTGTCACTAGTTACAAGAGAGAAGAGGCTGACCCCCAGCTCACTACAACCTCCCTTCAGGTAGTTATAGAGAGTGATAAGGTCCCCCCTGAGCCTCCTCTTCTCCAGACTGAACAATCCCAGCTCCCTCAGCCGCTCCTCATAAGGCCTGTGCTCCAGACCCCTCACCAGCTTCGTCGCCCTCCTCTGAACACGCTCCAGGGCCTCAATGTGAGGGGCCCAAAACTGGACACAGGATTCGAGGTGGGGCCTCACCAGGACTGAGTACAGAGGGAGAATGACTTCCCTACTCCTACTGGCAACACTATTTCTGATGCAAGCCAGGATGCCATTGGCCTTCTTGGCCACCTGGGCACACTGCTGGCTCATGTTCAGCCGAGCATCGACTAATACCCCCAGGTCCGTTTCCTCCACACAACTTTCCAGCCACTCTGCCCCAAGCCTGTAGCATTGCCTGGGGTTGTTGCAGCCAAAGTGCAGGAACCGGCACTTGGTCTTGTTGAACCTCAACAGTTCTTTTTTGTCCCCTCATAACCCTCTGGCAAACAGCTGGTGAGGAGGCATGAGAGTGAAGTGTCATTAAGATCAATGCACCATCATGGAGTTTCTAAGTTTTGCTGGTAGGTTCCCTGCTTGCTTATACCACATGATAGCAGCCAAAATAGCAAGAAGGCACCCTAATCTCCAACTGAGTGACTAGTTTTCATTTAAATATGAGTTTCAAGCAAAAAAAATGATATTACTGTCCTTTTGTCATGCTAATCTACCGACCAAGCGCCTGTGTTCAGCAGAATTTTAAGGATGCTAGCCCAGTGTTTTGCATAGAATTGCAGGATCCTGTGGGCGGGAAGGGACTGCTGGAGGCCAACTGGCCCAGCCCCTTCTCAAAGCAGGTCTGGTTAGAGCAGGTAGCTCAGGGCCATGTCGATGCACAGTCTGAGTCTCTCTGATGACAGAGATTTCAGAATCTGCTTGGGCTCCTGATCCACCACTGTCTGACCACTCTTACAGTGAAAAAGTTTTTCCTTGTATGCAGTTAGAATTTCCCTAGTTCCTGTTGCTTCCCATGCTTCCATTGTCCACTTCCATCTTTTCTGACCAGATAACTTCAGAACATTGTTTTTGCTTTTGCTGACTTCATGAAGTTCTCCAGCCTGTTTGAGTTCATCTGAATGAACCTGCCCTTCCCCTTCCCACTGATTGTTCCCCCCGGTCAGATGTCACAGAATCAAAGAACCTTAGAATCATAGAATATCCCAAGTTAGAAGGGACCCATGAGGACTGTCAAGTCCAACTCCTGGCTCCACACAGGACCAAAAATCAAGACCATGTGTCTGGGAGCATTGTCCAGATGCTTCTTAACTCTAGAAATCTCAGTGAATATGTATTCATTTCATGAATACACGTTCCAGATAGTTAATAAAGCTATTGGATTGTATTGGTGCCTTTTTGAACCCCAACTACTAATCTGCTGTCAGCTGGACTTTGTGCTGATGATCAAATTTTTTTCAGCCCAGCAGTCCAGCCAATTTTCCACTCATCTCAACATCTAGTTTATAACTCACTGGTTTAAGTATAAGGATGACCACATCAAAAGCCTTTGCTAAGGCCCAGGGGAACAACATTCACTTTTCATCCACAGCATCAGTCATTTCATCAGAGAAGGTAATCAGGTTGGTCATGCCCAATCTGCTCTAGTAAATCCATACTGATTGTTCCCAATAACCTTCTCCTTCATGTAGCTGGAAATTACTTCTAGGAAAGGTTGGTTCCCTAGCTTTTCCAAGGACTGAGATTAGGCTCACGAGCATGTTGTTCCCTGGATCTTCCTTCCTGCCCACCACTGTTCAAAGAGAGGTTTTGTACTGAAGGATGCAGGGAGACCAAAAGCTGCTAAGTATCAATGTCCAAAGTTCAGATCTCCAAAAATCCTGCTTGCTTTCATCTTAACTCTGTAAATATCTAAAACTGCTAGTTTTCATATTCAAAACATAGAAGCCACTTCATGGTGAGCTGAAAAAACCCTAAGTTGCATGGTAGGTAGTTTCCAAGTAGGAAACTGAAAACTCACTTCAACAAAAAATGTCCCTTTTCAGACCCAGTAGAGCATTTAAGATTAGTGAACAAAACACAGCTCACTCCCTTTTACCTGGAAATTTGTACAGACTAGTTTTCTTTTTCTTCCTGACCGAACCGAAGCTGAGTGTGTCACTCCTACCAGAGGTTTGTCTACCTTATTCTCAAAAGCCACCAATGACAGAATTCTTTCTAATTCCCAGGGCAATTTTCCTTAATGCTTCACAGTTTTCCATGCTGTCAATAAGTTTGTGATTTCTTGTCTTTTCCAGAACAGAGAATAATGCACCTACTCACCAAATTTTCCCTCATCAGCAATCTAAGAGCCACTTTGATCATCCTCTTACTCCTAGATGCACACTCTATATTTTCAGCACAATGTCCCAAGCCAGTATAGCCACATTCACACTATGCAAAGCAAGGAGGAATCATAGAATCATAGAATGGCTTGGGTTGGAAGGGGCCTCAAGGATCATCAAGCTCCAGTCCCCCTTGCACAGGCAGGGCCTCCAACCTCCACATCTAATACTGGATCATGCTGCACAGGGCCCCATTGAACACCTCCAGGGACAGGGCATCCACAGCCTCTCTGGGCAGCCTGTTCCAGCACCTCACCACTCTCTTGGTAAAGAACTTCCCCCTGATATTCAACCTAAATCTTCCCTCCTTCAACTTAAAACCATTTCCCCTTGTCCTTCCATTATCTACCCTTGTAAAGAGTTGACTCCCCTCCTGTTTGTAAGCTCCCTTCAGGTACTGGAAGGCTGCAATAAAGTCACCCTGCAGCCTTCTCTTCTCCAGGCTGAACAACCCTAACTCCCTCAGCCTGACTTCGTAGGGGAGGTGCTCCAGCCCTCTGGTCGGTCATCTTGGTAGCCCTTCTCTGGAACCTCCCCAACAGCTCCCTGTCTTTCCTGCACTGGGGGCACCAGACCTGGATGCAGTACTCCAGATGGGGCCTCACGAGGGCAGAGTAGAGACGGACAACCACCTCCCTCGCCCTTCTGGCCACGCCTCTTCTGATGGAGCCCAGGATACCGTTTGCCTTCCAAGCTGCAAGAGCAGACTGCTGGCTCATGCTAAGTTTTTCATCCACCAGGATCCCCAGGTTTTTCTTTGCAGGGCTACTCTCAAGGAAGGAAGGATTAGTTGTTGTGCCTTAAAAATAAGAACCTTGTTCATGCACCCTAATATGTGGTTTGCCTTTGTCTTAACATGGAACAGAGAAAGAACCCAGGTATTTTCTGTCTTCCTGTATTTCTATCATTTTTTGTGGGGGGTGAAGGGGAGAAGGGGAGGGAGGTATCTCATGTGTGTTTGTAGGTGATGGCACAGTGTTTGATTTGAAAGGTTAAGGATACGGTTCTTCAACAGTGATTTCAGCCTGGGGATCACATCTCTATACTTGGACACATGAATGACTCACCCAAATCTCTGTAATTGTAATGCATCTCTCACACCACAATATTCTTCTGTTTTGTGAATAAAAGGGACTGGGAACTCAAAGATTCTGTGAGAGCATTTGGTGCCCTTTATATAGATTAAGATTTCCTGAATAACAATGACTGGACTCAGTTAGCAGCTCCTGTAGGGATAACACATTTTGGTGAAGTCCCTGTGTGAGATGTTTTAACTCTGTTCACTGAAACTTGACTTGCACAAAAAGAACTGCCAGAGGTGAAGGTCAGATGAAAAACAGCATTTAAGGGAAAAATGCATAGACAAAAACTTCTGGATCCTCTGACAGTCTCCTTTGAAAGAGTCATGTTTGACTCACTATGAATACTAGTAAAAAATGCCTGGTCATAATGAATAGTAAGTGCCCTTTTTTTGTTTGACCTGAAAGTGATACAGGTTTTGAAGTGTTAGGAAGCAGGCATCATTAAACAGTGTGAGAGTTAAAACCTTGCCTTCAATGGCCTGAGGTGAGTGTGACCCAGCAAGGTTTTGTCAGGAGTTGCAGGATTTTTTGCTATTGTGAAGCTATACTTGTACACAATATGCACACAGTTGGAGAACCTTGCTATCCAGACAGCACCCTTGTTAGTGCTTTACAGTAAGATTTCTTTTTAAAATGCTAGCTGGAGGAACAATTATCCTAGCAACAGGCATGCATGGATGTGGATGCGGACCATTTCAGCATGGCTGACTCTTTACTGAACATGGGGAGAAGGGCAGTGGCAGAAGACATGGCCTTATTGGATATGGTGGGAAGGATCACTGGGTACAGACCAGAGAGGGTCTCCTCAGGTGCAGGGGCAACAGAAGTGATTGTCCTGCTCCACGCTGCACTGGTGCTGCCTCCCCTTGAGTACTGTGTGCAATTCTGGGCACCACAACGTAAGGCCATAAAGCTATTAGAGACTGTCCAAAGAAAGGCTGCAAAGAAGTTGAAGGGTCTAGAGGAGAAGATGTAGGAGGAGCAGCTGAAGTCCCTGGATTTGCTCAGCACAGAGCAGAGGAGCTGAGGGGAGGCCTCATGGCGGCTGCAGCTCCCCACAGGGAGGAGAGGGGCAGCACTGAGCTCTGCTCTCTGGTGACAGCGACAGGGCCCGAGGGAATGGCATGGAGCTGCGTCAGGGGAGGGGCAGCTGGGGGTAAGGGAAAGGTTCTGCGCCAGAGGGCGGTGGGCATGGAACAGGCTGCCCAGGGCAGTGGGCACAGCCCCAAATGCCGGAGTTCAAGGGGTGTTTGGGCAACGCTCTCAGACATAGGGTCTGGATTTTTGGTGGTCCCATGTGGAGCCAAAGGTTGGACTCGATGATTCTTGTGGGTCCCTTACAACTTGGGATATTCCATGGTTCTGTGATCATCTTCTCTCCACCTTTGGACTCATTATGTTTCCACATAGTAGAGAAGTGGAAAAGGTGATATTCAGAGGTGGGGAGTACACTAGTCTGCTTATGGTCTGAAGGTGTTTGAGTGATTTTTTTCATCGCCTTTGAGTCCTGGCCCCATCTTTGAGCAATCCTGCTCAGATGGTGACCACAGCTTAATAGTCATTGTAGAGCTGAACAAAGTGAGTTTTGTCATAAGAAAGTTCCGTAGTCATAAGAAGATCCAAGATTCATCCCATTTTATAGCAGCTTATCAGTGTTATATAAAACTGCTAATATTTTTCAGGGAATGCTATCTATTTGGTACCTGCAAAGGAATCTCATGAGTATTCATCTAATTACGCAGGTGTTGGAGAGAATATGAACAGTAACATCTGCTGCTTGAAAACTGGAGCAGAAACGAGATGAAGGGTTTCCATGATGTCTTATGCTTTTCTGTGTATACCATGCAAGAAAAATATACTGTGAAATTTTGCTGTAAATTCTGCCATAATCCCATTAGGCAGAGCTGCTACTATATTACATACTGATACCATAGAGTTAACATAGTTCCTGTTTCTCAGACTATCATGACAGTCCAAAAAGTGACCGGAATTACCAGCCAATTGGCAGGATGCTAATGCAAGTCCTCCAACTGTGCAGCTGCTGCCCTGGCATCCATAGTGATTTAAATAGCAATAGTGGCATGCATTAATTATATCAGCAGGGAAACAGCAAGTTTATGACATGGCTTAAAGAAAATCTGAATGCACATCATTAACACAGAGGAGAAAAGGTAGTGTACAATAATGTTTCCTTTTTAACTGTTATTTAAACCTTCACTCTTGTAATTTGAACACTCTGGCATGTGATGGTGTGAGTGGAAATGTATTTTTAAGCTAATGCATCAGTTTATTGCCTTTAAATGGTTTTATTTACCTTCTTTTAAAGCCATTTGGCACGTGTCAGCCTGGACAGACAATGTCTGCAAAGTCCCACTTGCTCGCACCTCTGGTACCCTGTAAAGATGCTTTGCAGACTCTCAGCCCCAGCTCCTCTGCTGCCACAGGCTGGCAGCAAATAACAGGAGTGCACATAGCAAGAGGCTGATTAATATTGACCGCAGGTAGCGCTCCCTGCCACGCCACCACCACGGAGGCCTTGACAGTTCCATGACCCTCGTCCTCGTGCCGCTCCCCTCCCTCCGGCTGCCTCCCACTCTGCTACTTGAACAAAACATCACATCAGCATTGTTTACTGCAGGAACTCAGCCAAGGAAGTCATAACAAGACAATAGACATATAATCTGATAACCTTGTTAGCTCAGTGGAATCAGAGCTCCTAACAAGTAGAAGAGTTCAGCAAACAGAGTAAAAGTATTACAGTATTTGTTGTCAATGGCTTTTCAGCTCTGTCTTTGAAAACGTAGCATTTCTTGTGCTTTTATTTAAGATTAAAGCTAAGCTCAAGGACACTAAACAAAATAGCATGAACAAGGTCAGACATGACTTAAAAAAAAAAAAAAAACAACACAACAAAATGATAACCAGAGCAGGGAGACAGACTCCTTCATTGTGTTCAAACAGCAGCAAGTAAAACTATATAAAAGGATGAGTTTACCATTAAAAATCATGGTGCAAAAACAGTCTGCAATGCACTGTTTCATATTTTCTTAGGATCAAGCTGTGACAGTGCCAGAAGTCTGAAATGAAGGGCAACATGCATGAGCACCATCACATTAGCAACTAAAGAGCAAATTGGTGACCCCAAACATGTCAGAGCAGCATCACTGCTTCTCCAGGCAAGGAGCCAGAACCTCTCAAATGCCCCCCTTTCCACAGCAGTGTCCTTGCTCTGACCAGTGCCCCAGAGCAGGGAAGAAGCCAGAAGTCAGCACTTCTCACATGCTTGCTGCTCTGGGGCCACTTGTCCTGTTTGAGCATCTGTGTGCGTGCCCCCCTGGTTTGTTAGCAACCAACCGGTCATAAGCCTGGAAAATGCTGGTTTTACTCAATATATTGCTCTTGATTTTTTTTCTGGTGATCAGTAGACATTATTAATGGAAGTCTTTGTATTTTTCATTTTCTATATCCATTAATTTCCTCTCTATTACCTAACCAAATGATGGCACCTTTCATTTTAAAGTATCCTGGGTTAAAGTTCAATGAAGACCTGATAAATACTTCAACAGAAAGTTGTGTGTGGTACAAAATAATGTCTTTAATTCTAAAAGGGGAAAACGTATTATCTGTGGTACTGAATTTCTTTCCCTCTAGGAATAATTTATCACATGGGATAGGAGTGTCATTTTGATTGTACCATTTCCTAAATGCTGGAGAAGAATCATAATGTGAGATGCTGTTCATTAAAGCAGGGATTTGCTTTTTTGTTTGTTTGTTTTAATGGAAAGAAAATCAGTGGAATTGTCAGCATTTGTTCTATCTTTTCCAAGATAAGTAGAAAACAATTACCATATGTAAATAGTTGGAGAAAAACCTGCAACCAAGATTTGTTTGTCTTACAGCATTTCTGAAAGTGTCAGTAGTGACTGAAAAGTAAGCTGTTTTGAGGGGAATATGCTAAGTGTAGAGCTCTTCTGAATATCAGGTCGCTTGTCTATGTGCTAGAAAATTGATTTGAGGATCTAACTTCGGGCAACCGCACTTGAAAGTACAGTGAAAAATCAATCCAGAGGTAAATTGCTGCTCCATTTGTACAGTTGCATCTAATTTTCAGTGTGGGCACACTTTTCCTTGAATAAGCTGTCTTGTTTATCTGACAGCTCCTTGTTTATTGATTTCCCTATCAGAGAACAGTTGCAACCATACTGGTGGGTCTGTGCATTATTTCTATCAGGACAACAGCAGAGTAAAGCTATGAATTTTGAGTAAAGGAAGCTGTGTTTGTAAAACACAGTTCTGACAGTGAAAGTGTGACTCCCTAGGAAGTCCTGCTGGCAGGAGTGCATTGGAGACTGCATTTCTTACCTCTTCAAACTCAAAACCTAAGCTAGCCAAGAACGTTTCTGTGCATAAGCAGGACTGACTCCTCCGTGGATTAGGAAGGGATGGGTATGAGGAACTCCCAAAGCAATATCTTCAAACAAATTCATGTTTTACATGGCCTACAGAGGTGGGGAAACATCCTGAAGGGTGCTGTAAAGGATGGGCTTAACCTTCTCTGATCCTTTGGACAAAGGGTATATAACTTCCTGGGAGGCTCATTCAGAGGCATCTGTGACCCGTGGCATGTGGAGGCCAAGGTTGGCCCAGTTCCCTGGTGGCTGCTGGTAGGGGCTGCCCAGGGCTTTGTTCACAACTCAGCCAGGCAAGGGTTGAGCAACCTGAGTCAACACCCCAGGCATTCTGCTCTAAGCAGGAGCTTGGGCCAGGCAGCCTACAGGGCTAGTGTACTTCAGGACTGTGCAGTGAGTCAGTTCCAGAGAAAGAAAAGCAGGAGTCAGCTGCTTGCCTTCTTCCCCTTTCCTCCACTATAAGCAGGCTAAAGTGATGTGCAAGCAATTGCTTAAGGCTCAGAAGATAATCCTGACCTATAAAAAGTGCTTACACAGTATTTTCCTTCCCACGTTTCTTCCTCAGCCTCATAAGCAGGGCCTGAATGCTCTTCATATCCTTAAAATTCTCAAAATTTATCAGTAACCTTTTAATCTTCTTATTTATGTCCAGTGGAGTACTGAGAATTATGTATTCTCAGTACTTGACTGGGGTAAAGAACATTACTGAAGCCATATTTCAAACCACAGCACTTGGAGCTGCCAAGAAAAAAGATCTTAGGAGAATTTTTTTTATTTTTTTTTTTCAAAGATCACAAAAGACTTTAACAGCATCTCTTAATAAATACAACTGCTCCAAATTTGATACTACTTCACCAACATCCACCTCATCTCATAACTGCAAATATGTGTTGCTATTCAAGACACCAAAAGGTTTTGCTTTCCTTCTGTGTAACAGCATGGCTGTGGCCTTGAGAGGCACCTAATTGTGCTGCATGGGTGAGATGTTAAAGGCAGCATGGTGTAAACAGGAATTAGCGTTAATTCCCATTTGCTGTAGTTTTCCGCTGAAATGTGAACCTATGACTTACTACATAAGTGATATGCTGTAGGTTAGTGGCATTGTGGGAGTCACAGTGCTCTAACAATTTCACTGCTAGAGGGGTACTGGAAAAACACCTTTCCTGGAGGCTGAACTCCTTAGAGGACCTTGTAAATAATGGGTGTACTGCAGATGTCAGGCTTTGTAACTGAAATACATGGCATCAAGCTTCTGTTTCAAGCAATTCTTATAGCTACAGCTGTGTTCTTGACAGTGCCATGCCCACAACGTAAAGCTTTAGGTGCACTGTTCTCCTTAGTGATGGCAGCACAGCACAATCTGTACAGAAAGGGTATTATTTACAAAAAAAAAAATTCCATGAATAAAACCCCACACTGTGCTGAAAATAGACCTTCTATCTTTAAAATAATAAACATAGTCTCACTGTCCATTGTCAAATTATCGATTAAAATCTATTCTTATTCTCAAGTCTTTGCTGATTTAAGGAAGTTTGTCATTTATTAATTCTTATTTTTCTTTTTTTTAATTTAGGAAATTTATCATCTTTCCAGCTGAGGAAATTTTAGAAATAACATTTTACTAAGGAAGGATAATGTTGTCCTCTGCTGCTAATCTGTGTAGAAAGTACTTGATTATTTTATCATTTGTGAGGTTTTCTAAAATTGTAAGTAGAGTAAGAGAGTTTTTGAATGACACATAGAATGACACTTGCTTTTTCTTACTCTTTCTCAATCCAAATAACCTGGGTTTGCAACGACAGCATAGCTCTCCTTTTTCTCATTATTAAACCAAAATTAACTGAGTTGGAGACTGTGTGCATCCTCCCTTGGTTCTTTCACTGCCACGTTCCTGAAGCCATTCCCTCTGCATTCATCTCTGACTGGGACATACGTTCATAGAATGGCACTTCCACCAAGTCTTGCCATCTGAATGTCCACATGCCCTTATGCAGTTATTCTCTGCTGAAGATCAAGAGCCCCTGTCGTAGTCCTGATCCATCAAAGAATGTAAGTACATGCTTAAAGTGGGCGTTATCTTCTTACCTGATTTGCTGGTGTATGGAACAGAAAGAATGAAATTTCCATTTATTAAGTAACTCTTCAGATAATTGAGCTGGAGATCTGTCTTATTTCTGCCGCTAGATGCTTTGCTCTGGGTATGCTACAACTATGCTTCAAAACCCCTTTCTACAAGGTATGAGAGTTTTTCGTTCTGCTCATGATGCATTATATGTAAGATTAATGTTTGGATAGCTTTTAATCCCTCTGAAACCTATATTGAAAAAAAAATCATTTTTCACTGAAGTATATTAAATGGTGTCAAAATAGTTTCACCTTTCTAAAAAATCCCACAGAACTACAAAGAAAATGAGCATTTTTTTCAAATAACTATTTAATTGAGCTACAGTGTTCTGTGACATTTAATAATAAGATTACAGACAATATAATCTATTATCCAGTTTAACAGTATTTTAAATCAATCTTTGTTTAATACTTTGAGCAAAGAAAACAGGACTTTTCAACCGTACCTTCTTTTTTCCTGCTAGGGAAGATATGTGGTGAAACAGTAAAACTGAATGATTTTCATTAGTTCTCTCTTATTGCATTTTCCCATATTTTCAAGGTCCGTGTGATTTGAGATTTTTTTCCAAGGTGAAACTGAATCAAATAACATTTGCTGTGTCTTTGTTTAATGAGCTATGTTTGATTTGTTAATTAGCACCCTAATGAATTTCAGATGAAGTAATAAAACTTATTTCCAGTACTGAGTAGAATTATTAAGGCTATAAAAGTAGATTTTGGAGAGGATTTTAGAGTTACTTTACATACTTGTATTTAACCACCAGAAGACCACTGCAGGTTGTGTGATCCCCTCTGGACTTCTGAAAGGTGCTGAGCCCTCACACATCTTGTGGATCTAAAGACAATCTGGATGTCCCTTCCATGGTATCTTCTTTGATGGCTCGAGGCAAGCAGGATGATCTTCTCAGGGAGTTTGTAAATAAAATGTTTGCCTTTTACCCTGATAACCATAATCAGAGGAAGATGATTTATCCATAGTTAGTCCTGTACATTTCTTTCCATCCTTTTGGCCCAAGATAAAGAAACAGGCTGCCTAGAATTAGCACAGATCTCACATAGAAGTCTCCAAATTCTAGCCTTGCCATTAGTGGTCAGAGAAACTAATGTCAGCATTTGACAGTATTCTATTCCTGTCCTAGTCTGTGCAATGTCATGGGTGTTTCTGTTTAAGACAATTGCAGCAACCCTGATAATCTCTTCAGTTGTTCATTTGCCACAGTGCATCCCTGAAGGCTTCCAAAGGCCTCAAAGCTATGGCATGACAGAACCTCAGGGTTCTGTTTTATCATCAAGATATCTTACCCTCTTAAACCATTGATCTTCCACTTCCATCCACATTCCCTTGCATCCACAGTTCCATCTTCCTTTAATATAATTCTGAGCTGTAGATCCTCACCCTGACTTTCTATTTCCTGGAAATTGATCCCATCTGCTCCTGCAGATTTCATGTAACTGTGATCTTTTTGTTGGTGTGTACACACAGTCTTTGGACACACCTTGGATGTAGCATAACTGTTTCTATCTCGCAGCTAATAAAGCTACTGGCTTCCAAATGTGGAAAGCAGGATAGTTTTGCCCTTCCCAAGCAGGAATTCTTCCTTTCTTGTTTATTTTAGGATTTTTTTGTCTTACAGCAGCCTGTCTCTGACAGAAGCAGCTCCAGCCTGAGATGCCTGTATATATTCACTCTACATATACACGCCTAAACAGAACGACAACTCTGTTACAGCATAAATAAGAACTGTTTATATGAGCTTTAAATGGTTCACAATTAATGTGTCTGCTTGCTGTCACATAGCAAGTCAAATAGGGCAACAGGAGCTGATTCATCGAGTTGAAACCATCACAGCTCTGGACTGGGGGGCTCACCCTCTGTGAGCGCAGGGCATGCTTTCTTTAGGCTGTTGTTTAGTCCACTAATGCCCACTAGTGGTTGGAGTGCAATAGGTGTGCTCCTGAACCATGTTCTTGGCTTTGGCTTCAGCTGAAAGGAATCTAGTCTGGGCACACTAAAATTGTTCAGTGGTGCAAACAAAAACACTACAATTGAGAGAGGTTAAGAGAGATACTTCAAAAATTTACTTCAGATCCAAATTAAAATGGCAATTTAAACATATACAGTAGGTAGGATGAGTGGTGACATCTCTTTATTCAGTCATAAAAATAAGAGTTCCTAAATTAAAATTCAGACTCCAGCACTAGAGGACATGCATTTTCTGCACTGTGAACTTGTTTCTTTCGCACCTCTGAAAGTATTTGTCTTGTCACTAGCTTGCCGTGTCTGGGCAATACATCAAAGCAACGGGAAAAAGGTAAAAGCAAGCAGAATAAAGCTAAGAAAGGTATTTGTAAAATCTCTGCTTAATTGGAGGGCTACCAGTAAGGTTATCATAACTGTCTTTAGGCATGTGTAATTGTGCTGTAGCCTGTGCTACAAGAGAAGATGCAGTGTCTTCCCACCATCTGGTTTCCATTCTAATGGCTAAAACTGGGGTTGAAGCTAAGAGACAAATTGGCTGCCTTAGCAGGAAGCTGGTTCTTTGCCTCCATCACCATTTTCCTCAGTTGCCTCATTTAGATTTACAGGGGATGGGACTGAACCAAAATGTAGCTGAGGGAGTTGCTTCTGCTTGGCAACCCAAGGAACACCAACGCAATTTGTGCCTTCCACACTACAGCTCACTTCTATGGAGGCTTGTCTGGGTCCCGTTCCTGGTTATCATGGTGAGAAAGTAAGACCATAATAAGTACTACAAATAGTAAAGTAAAAGCTGGAGGATTTCATGATGTTTTTTCTTGGCTGCAGCTGCAGAGAGGACTGTGTGCTCACTAGTGTCTCACTCAATCTTCTTCTTGACTCTCACCAGGATGTTGTAAAGATTATCACTTCAGTGAGGTCTTCACTGACATAAACTCTTAAGAAGAGAGTTTTCCAGTGGATTTCATTAAATCTTTATGAGTAAGCTCAGAAATCTGAGTGTAATTACACTTGAGGTAGACCTTGAACAAAACATTATCTTCCCTGACAGAACATGGTCAAGTAGAGAGCATTTGGTACTACACTGCCCTTCAAATGGCTGGAATGCAGAGGCCGTCTGCTAGAATGATGTTTGTCACCAAATATTCCCCCCAGATTACCAGTCTTGCTGCAGCCCCTCCAGCACGGTATAATATTAAACTAATACAACAGATACTCTTATTCTCCATTAGGAAATGCATAAAACTAAATATTTAAAATGACAAAAGGCCAAGTCTACTCACTTTTCACTTAGTCTGTATTTCTCCTTTATTACTGAAGATCTGGATGGATCTTCGACCAGTGATATCCTCTGCTGCTGTTTTGAATATGATTTACAGTTTCCCAGAGACAGTTGCAAATTTCTTTATCTTTCCACTAGTGAAATATTATGCATAAAATGATCAATCTGAAATATAAGAATTTCTTATCTAGGAAAAAAAATCAACGTTCCTGGAATGAACATGTTATATCATGTTGCTCTTTTTCCCCTACCCAGCGCAGTTTACTATGTATTTAAACATATTTTTTATTGTAGAACCATGTTCAGACACTTTTCAGTTAAAAAACTGTGATACATTCCATTTTCATTTGAGAATGTACATGGTGTACTCCTTCTCATCAGATAATTATGTTTAAAATATTTATGATGAATTCTAGATATTTAAAAATGAAAACTAAAATTTAGAAAAATTATCTACTTGTAAGCTTGTAAGAGTTCCCATTGCCAAAAGTTAAGAACATAAAAAAACCTGCCATCATCTTCTTAAAAAATTGATTGAAGTGTTTAACTAGAAGAGCCATTAGGAAAAAATCTTGTCTTATAGTTAAGGCAATCTGTTCTTCTACAGTAGAAAAATAAATGTCATCATATTTAGAATATCAAGTCTTTAATTTAAACAGATAAAAGCAACTACTACTGTTGTTATTGTTATACATTATCTTATTATTACTGTAATTAGAATTATACACCTATTATGGTCAATACACTTGCAGCCATAGTAGCAGTAAGAACAGTGTTCATATCTTAAAGTAGTTAAAATACTGTTGTCTAAGATCTCAGTAACAGAGATGTGTTCGTTCTGACCAGATTTTGGCACCTCTCATATCCATTTGTGTTAGAGGCATAGCTGCCTAATGCTCTGCAGATGATGTGGTCACTCTCTGAGGAGCCAATGGAGAGCATGCCACATCAGATGCATAAAGTTGGCTGGTGTGAAAAGCCCTGTAAGTGACCACATGAGAGCCAAATAGGGGTCAGAAGAACGGTAAATGAGCAGCAGTGATCAGGGCTTGTCAGGGGCAACCAGCAGCAGCTATTAGCGTGATGGGCTGATGGGAACTGGAAGCTCCTGAATGCTGCTGGGACAATCACAAGGAAATACAGCAGTGAGATGTGTGGGAGATGAAGATCTCCAAGGAAAAGCTGTGAATGGTTTGTCCCTGCATCCTGGATAGTGGGACAGCAAGCAATGAAAGTCACAGCTCCACATGCCCAAGGAACAGGGAAAGAGAAGGGAGATCTCTCTGAGTAGCAGATAGAGAGGTCTTAGTGCAGAGTAGAGACTGAATAGTGATGTAAGGATTTTTACAGTCATCTGGAAAAAAATCAGGATCCTTCCAAATGATGAAAACAACAATTTTTTTTTAAAATAGACCTTTAACAGTTATATAATGCTGATTCCAATTTTCTTCTTATTAATGTGATGTTTTACTGGTGGCATCTCATATTTCTCAGTAGCTTCTCCTTTTTGAAAGAGCACAGGAAAGAGTTTGTTTGCCATAGAATAAGACTTTGAAGAGCCATATGGTTTGTAAAGCCACAGAATCAAGCTTTTGCATGTCTGAAATGCCAACTGCATTTCAGAGCTACTTTCCCTCTCCACACTTACTGTTATGTCACTAGATTCCGTACAAAATATATAGAAGGTAGGTAAGTTGTCTTGAACTTTAAGAAACTAAAGGCATTCCTGAAAGATCCCCAAATCTATTGTTTTTTACAGCGCAATTGATTTGGGAAAAAAAAGGAATATTAAATCCAGTCAGATGAAAACTCAGTAAACAGACATTTATATATGGCAAATACTGTGTTTTACCCTCACATATACAGATCTGATTGTTCTTGTTATAAGTATGTCAAGGGCATGTATGAAACATTCATGTTAAAGGGGAACAGTGATATATTAAACATTCATATTTAAGGGGAATTCTTTTGAAAAATCAGACAAGTGAATGTGGTTTTCTTAAAAAAAAAAAATCACTGAGGTTTGTCTGGTGGTGTGATGCTGTGAGAACATGCATTAAACAATAAGATATGACAGAGAGCACAGTTCTGAAGGCTAAAATATGACTAAAGGTGCAGTATGAGTCACAAGGCTGAAGGAATAGAGATTTCAGTTCGTGGAGCAAGGCAGTCATCTCCTGAAAATGGACTGCCTAAAGTGACTTACGATTACTGTATAAATATAGAACAAATGTAATGCTACCATTAACTACAAATTCTCATATCTCAAGTCCCTTTATTAGCTGGTTGAAGGTAAGCACGGGCAAGGGAGACTGTTGCCTGAGGTCTCTGAAGCTCTGTAATGTTGTCCCTGTCTCAGGCCATTATTATAAGCAACTGCTTTGGCAACTGAATTGGTAGTGTTTCATGGCTGGAGTTATCCAGAGTTGTGTCTTACAGTGTAGTAAAGCTCTTCTAGGCTTATTGGAGACACAACTGATAAAGCTGTCAAGCAGAGCAAGAGCTCCATAGCACAACTTACGTGTCCCAGGAGATGCCTGGCAAGGACCAGTAGAGATACCTCTATAAGCCCAGGTTCATAGTTTCCCTGCAATTTCCAACTCAGCTGCCATAACAGTTTCAACACTGTCTCAGTAAAGAGGTATAACAAAGACTGTATCTTCATATTTCCTGAGAAGTATGAATTCTAGTTGTTAATTTCTTTAAAATTTCCTAATATTTGAAATCTAACTTACTCAATGGCTTAATTCAGCAAGACTCTCCATATTTTCTAGTGTTACATAAATTGTATTCTTTTGGAAGCAAAGTCAATAGTAATTAATATCTAAACTGTAGTTCAAATATGTTAATTGTAAGAAAAGTCATAAAATCATAAATCAAGAATACAGGTTCTGGCTTAAGATCTGGAACTGTGCCAAAGCTACAGTCTTATTTCATTTCGCTGACATGTGAGACTTATTACAGTTCTTCATTTAAAAAAGAAAGGCAACTTGATACCAAACTATAATCCAGAAGATATCAATAAATGACAGTCAGCTGTAACTCAGAAAATCAGAGGTATTGCTTTTTTCCTCTTGAATATGACTTTTCAGAATGTTCTTCTACATTCTAAATTGATACTGAAATCTAATAAGATGGAGTCTCATATTTTTTTCAATATTTTGAAGCCCATTTCTTATTCCTGTGTGACCAGTTAACATTTTGGACTATATGAAAAGTTAGTCTTTATTTACAGACTTTTCTTAATTTATAGAGTTGTCAGTATGTTGCACTTGCCTTCAAGAGCAGGTTAATTCGAAGCTGAAACAGATTCCCTGAGATACACTACTCAAAAGAATAGAAGCTAACACCTGTCCCACTCATGAATAGTTCTTCCAAAACAACATAAGCAGCTTCCAAGGGGAAATTTCTGCTTATGGTTTAGCAGTTTAAAGAAGCACTCTAAAGCTGAAAAACAAAGTTTTTGCCAAGTCCACATGTCTGCAAAGGCCAGTTTATGAAATAACTTAAAAAAAAAAAACATCTAGGAAGGCCAGGGAAGATGTGGGCCCTCTCCAGAAGGAAACTGGAGACCTGGTCACGAGGGATACGGAGAAAGCTGATGTGCTTAGTGACTCCTTGGCCTCAGTCTTCACTGGCAAGGGCTCTAGCCACACCACCGAAGCTGCAGAAAGCAAAGGTAACTTGGAGAAGAAAAGTCTGCCTGCTGTAAGTGAAGATGAGGTTTGAGACCATCTGAAGAACCTGCAGGTGCACAAGTCCATGGAAACTGATGAGATCCATCCACGGGTTCTGAGGGAACTGGCAGATGAAGTTGCCGAGCCACTATCCATCATATTTGAAAGGCCATGGCAGTCTGGTGAAGTTCCCACTGGCTGGAGACAGGGAAACATAACCCCCATTTTTAAGAAGGGAAAAAAAGAAGATCCAGGGAATCACAGGCCTGTCAGTGTCACCTCTGTGCCTGGCAAGATCATGGAGCAGATCCTCCTGAAGGCCCTACTAAGGCACATGGAAAATAAAGACAAGGTGATTGGTGGTAACTAACATGGCTTCACCAAGGGTAAGTCATGCCTGACAAACTTGGTGGCCTTTTATGATGAAGTTACAGCATGAGCGGATAAAGGAAGAGCAACTGACGTCTACCTGGACTTGTGAAAAGAGTTTGACACTGTCCCGCATGACATCCTGGTCCCCAAATTGGAGAAAAATGGATCTGATGGATGGACCAGTGCTGGATAAGGAATTGGCTGGATGGTCACACTCAGAGAGTTGCAGTCAACAGCTCAATGTCCAAGAGGAGACTGGTGACAAGTGGCGTTCCTCAGGGATCGGTGCTGGGACCAATGTTAATTAACATCTTCAAAGGTGATGTAAACAGTGGGATCGCATGCACCCTCAGCAAGTTTGCAGACGACACCAAGCTGAGTGGTGCAATTGACATGCTAGAGGGAGGGGATGCCATCCAGAGGGACTGGACAAGCTTGAGAGGTGGGCATGAAGTTCAACAAGACCAAGTGCAAGGTCCTGCACCTGGGTCGGGGCAATTCCAAGCATATATATATGTTGGGCAGAGAATGGCTTGGCAGCAGCTCTGAGGAGAAGGATTTGGGAGTGCCTGTTGATGAAAGATTCAACACAAGCTGGCCATGTGCACTTACAACCCTGGAGGCCAACCATATCCTGGGTTGCATCAAGAGAGGTGTGACCATCAGATCGAGGGAGGTGATTCTGCCCCTCTACTCTGCTCTCATGAGACCTCACCTGGAGTACTGTGTCCAGTTTTGGGGCCCTTAACACAAGAAGGACATGGAGCTGTTGGAGCAGGTCCAGAGAAGGGCCATGAAGATGATCAGAGGGCTGGAGCACCTCCCATACAGGGACAGGCTAAGAGAGCTGGGGGTCTTCAGCCTAGAGAAGAAAAGGCTCCAAGGGGATTATACAGTGGCCTCCCAGTACCTGAAGGGGCCTACAGGAAAGCTGGGGAGGGACTTTTTATAAGGGCTTATAGCGACAGAACGAGAGGAAATGGTTTTAAACTGCAAGAGGGTACATTTAGACTAGATATTAGGAAGAAATTCTTTACTGTGAGGGTGGTGAGACGCTAGAAGAGGTTGCCCAGAGAGGTTGTGGATACCCCCTTCCTGGAAGTATTCAAGGCCAGGCTGGATAGAGCTCTAAGGAACTTGGTCTAGAGGGAGGTGTCCCTCCCTAGAGCAGGGAGGTTAGACCTAGATGATCTTAAAGGTCCCAAACTATTCTATGATTCTATGATCTCTGCCTGTTCTAACTGTTTTAAAGAGTGAAGATACATCAAATGCCAGCTATATTATGGGTCTCAGTACAGGCAGAAATAATGGCATATCCTGGCCAGCATGACAGGAACCACTGCTGAAGACAGTGGTACCCAGCCCACGCTCCAGCAACCTCATGTTGGTTGGTCAGAGTACCTTTTAAGTGACAAGGAATTTCTTGTTCTTGCCTAATGAAATCTCTTCCTTTAATCACTTCCCAAAACAGTGAACTGTGAATCTCACACAATAATTCAGAATTTATAAATTCAGAATTTATAATCAATAAAATTCTCATCCTGTAATCAGTTGACTTTCCCTTTAACTCCACTATCGTAGCTGAAGTCTGCAATGCACCATTTCTTAGACTGCTCTGATGAAAAGACCTCAGGCTCCTCTTACTCATATCTCACATTAGGAGCTTATTTTGCCTTCAAGAACACCCTGTAGGGCACGTACAGTTTTACAGACAAAATGGTCTTAACGAAAAGTTAATTACATTTGAAGTGGTTAAGAATCAAAAGAAATAGAAGTGAGAAACAGTAAGAATAACAATGAAATTGTCTTCCACCTCTGCTTGCTTTCATCCTTGTATTTGGTTGTAATGGATAAAATTACATTAAAGACAGCTTACGGTTCAGACTCAGTAACACACTCGCAGGCTCATGTGCAGATTTCCAGGATTCTGTGCCTTTCCTTTCACTGTCTTTATTCTCTTATCTGTCTTGTTTTTCCTCTGACTGCTCCTGTTATTATCAGACATTTTGTGCTTAAAGATTTCTATTTTCTACTGTATTTTTCTCTACAAAATTTTTCAATTTTATAAAGAAGGAAATATATCTCTTTAAAAAGCAGCGTATAATAGTATAGCAGGCAAGCTCCCTCTTCAACAAGCAGTAACCATATTTCTAGAGTAAGTTAAGCATGTTTTTTCCTTAAAGTTTTGCTTGATTTTACAATCAAACTTGTTTGAGCTTCAGAAATAGGTGCAATGTATGTTGTGGACGTGCATATGAATGGAAATAAAGATGAAAAATAGGTATGAAAAATGCGCTTGTAGTTATGAAATATGATTCTCAGTGGCTGTACCTGAGGAAAGTGGTCCCTAACAAAATAGAGAATTAAAGTTACTATTATCCTGTAAAACACAAAAATAGAAAGATGTTCTGTGCTGAACTGGGAGACCAACCATGATGTTGCCTGAAAACACAGGAAGGAAGTACAAAACATCACGCAATCCTGCATGCTCAAATACTGCGCTGAAATATAGGGCTAGGACTGTCATTGGGCTGGCACTGAATTGGATAAATAGAAAAGCTGAGGAAGGGTTTAGAAAGAGACTATATTAGTGACTTGAGGTCCACAACGATATCTGTTGCAGAAAAGAAAATAGTGTGATATTTAATGTGTGATGAACAGACTTGTGGAAGCCTGTATTTGCTGTTCCTATGTACTTCACAGAAGGAATCAAGTTCAGAAATTCTTTAACCATCTGCATGTATGAAATTTCTGAAAGGCTGTGCATGTGCACTGAAAAGCGTTTGTGTCCACAAACTGAGAAAGGTTGTCATGAATTAACAGACTTCATAATGCTTACCCATGGAAAAGGAAAGAATAGCTTTTTCTGATGCAGGAATGTCTTGTGGCATGATAGAAAAACAAGTTCAGCTGTCAGAGTAATCCATTCCATGCCATTTTTAAACTTTGTTGTCATCTTTTACTTTGTAGGATCAACAGTTATTAATCTTTACGTGCCTTTGGAAATTACCTCCTCACATTAACATTTTTTAACTACTCAAATCATTAGAAATATGTTGAGGATCTTCCTGTTTATGTTTATGCCCCGTCCCTGGAGACACTCAGGGTCAGGCTGGATGGGGCTCTAAGCACCCTCATCCGGCTGTTAGTGTCCATGTTCACTGCAGGGGGGTTGGACCAGGTGGCCTTTAAAGGTCCCTTTCAACTCAAACAATTCCATGATTCCATGGTTTTCACAAACCATCTCTTCATACTGTTATGACGTATAGACTTTGGATATATACACTGTCTTCCTGTATTGTTTTCACAGAGGCCATCATAGGTACTATTTTCTCCTCTTTTAGTATGTCCCCTTTTTTCATCCAAATATACCACTAGTCCTTTTTACCATTATTCAAAGTTAATTCTTTCACATGTTGTCTCTGTCCAAGATAACGTCATAAGCATTGTTCTTTGCTGTTTGTTTCTATGCTCGGGCTTCCTTGGTTATGAGCAATCTGACTTCCTCGGTTATGAGCAACTTAAGTAACCCAGGCAGCTTTATATGAACAATCTGCCTCTGTTTATTTACTTAAGCACCACTTTCATGTTTGTGACATTGACAACCAATATCAGCAAAGTTTTCTATTTTCTTCCCATTAAAGCACTGAATAATACAGGGAAAGTCATCTTAATGGGAAGCCTTGAGATGGACTTCTCTTCAGCGGACAAGTGCAGCTGGAGAGCCAGACATGGACCTATGCCTGTGTTATATGACATGATCTCAAATTCAGTTTCTCACTTTGCAAAGATGTTTTCATTCTCTTTCAAAAATAAGTTAGAGATGCATTAAGTCCTAAGCTTAGTTGGCTTAATACTGAACATAAAATCAAAAAGTAACTTAGGACAAAAGCATTGTCTTTAAGGTCAAATCACTCAACTATCTGTATCATCTGATTATATTGCAGCCCCATAACCTCCCAGATCAAATATTATGAAATAAAAGGATTATCTTATTTTTATGATGTCAGGAATCTTTCAATAGGAAGACTTGTCCTAAGGCAATAACCCTTTGTTATGTTATCTCTGCAGGTATGAATATCTGTGTTCTGCCACAACCATGTCTGAATAGTATAGACTGCTATAGTTATTGTAGTTACAATGTTAACCAATCCAAATGTAATTGAAGTATTAAAATATATGCTACTTGTGCGAAGGACAATCTGTACCTTCGGATTTTTTAAAGAGCTGGTAATAGTGAAGGTGTTTAAAAAAAAGATTAAAATTAAATGTGTATTTTTCTCTATTGTGCTGTATCTGTTTTTTGTCAGAATGAATCTTGCTGATCTTGGTTTCAAGGTTTCTATTCTGTGTGCTTTTAAACCAAGGTCAAGCAGTAGGCAGCAGAGGAACCTTGAAGGTGTCATTGGCTAGAAATACATAAGCTTTATAGCTACACCACTAATTATTTATCATTCATAAAAAGAAATATAGGTGGGCAAAATAATACAGATACTTCTGTATCTGTGTGCACACCAGAATGTCCAAGTACAAATGCTTAGGATTATTTGGCAGTGCATGTGAGTATAGGTGTGTGTTCACGAGTCAGTACAAATGTCTATATGATTACATGCATTCCTACTTCTTTTTCTGTGTCCAGAATGAAATTGCTTTTGTATGTGCTGCACTGCTCACACATACAGTCTAAGAAGCCTGAGAAATCTGTGAAGGGAAAAATCATTTAATAAAGCTGTCTAGTATGATTATAAACTACTACATGTTTTTTCAAGGGTAACCTTGAAGCTGTTTCTCTTCATTAAAAATAAAGCCCTTGGAACGAGGCCTTACACCTGAGAAGGCAGACATTTTTTTGAGTGGAAAAAAATAATTATTTTTATTTTAGTAAGCTGAGCAAGGATTCCTTGTTTTGTTCTTCCTTAAATTTGTGATTGACGTGAAGAAAAAGGTACAATATTCTTGTACACATGAACGGTAAGTTAGGACTTCTCATACATCACCTGTTTAATTTGAATTTAAAGCAGAGTGTATGGGAATGTTTAATGTATGTTCATATACAGACAAATAAGATTTATTTGATACAAGATTTCTGTGACTTCAGAAAGGCAGAGAGCTTTGCATTTGTCGGACAGAAACTATGGAGAATTACATGTGGGAATCTCAGGAGAAATATTTTTGCATAAAGACAAACCTTCAGGACCAAGTATCACTCTTCGCCCCTCCCACCAGCACAGGAGCTCAGCCCAACCTTCTGGACAGGCAGCCTTGATAGCATAGTATATCCTACCACCTCGTCTCCTAAGCTTTCCAGCCCAGATCTCTCCTCCTCCCTCTTTGCGCCCTGGCACAAAGACCAACTGAAGCCATGGTGGGCAAGTGGAGCCAGGATCTGGAAAATGCACCTTCTAACTCCATGGGTTAGATGTTCCTGCAAGCACTTGCTGCCAGCACTTAGTCTAAATTAGCAAATGACACAAACCAATGGGACTGAAACAGTTGAAACCAAGCAGCTGACAAACGTACCATTGATATATCAGAGGAGGTTATGCCAGACAGCTTTACTCTGGCTTTATGGATTGAATGCCCATTAGCAACTGAAGGGCCTTATGTACACACCAGGAGAGCATCTGCCATTCACAAAGGAATCTAGTTCAAGCCTTCCAAGTCTGTTTGGTGATGTGAGGTACAGTCATAGGAGATAGATGGAAACGCAATCTTGATTCAGACTAAAACAATAAAATAGACACATGGTCATTTCATGGGTGCAGCACGTTGACATACTTGATCTGTATGGCTTTCTATGTTTTCTACAGTCAAAGTATGGGAAAGTACTTGAGTTTTGCAGATGTATTTTTCTTACAAAAAATACTCTGTGTTTGAAAGGACAAATGAGTTTGATCCAAACAGTACATGGCATTTTTAATAAAACTGCTACAAAGCATTGAATTAATACTGACTAAGTAAAAACATTGGAAGAAAAAATCTATTAATAAATTTCCTTCCCTTCTTTAATGTGTGACTGAAAATATTTGAGTTCATCTAGCAAAGTTGTCACTGATTTTGGCAAACTCAGACTTCGTGGATGTGCCGGGAAATCATAACTTTCTCTGCTTTCCCCGAAAATAAAAATTAAGAAATAACTTATCTTTAAAAATAATAGATATCCAGTTTAGACCACACTGCAGCATGCAACTTTCATTCTTTTATTCTTCATCCCCTCTAAAGGACATTATAAGATAAAGGTTGGCTCTGAAAGTTTCTCCTTGTACAGCATATATATGCATTTGTCCACCTTTAGAGCTGCATCACACTTTAGTACCTTTCTCCAAGATCTTCCTCTCTGATAAGAATGGCATGTTTACCCTTTATTTTCGTTATTTACCCTTTGTACATGATTTCTGCATAAAGGTGACAAAGGACAGTCTTTTGCAGACGGGTATGATGTTACTTTGCCCAATTTTTGTAATAAGCCAAAATCTGTCTTATCATCTGTCACTTTCATACAGGCATCAGTGTGGCAGTGACCCTTCCAGCAGACAGCCTTCTTAATTTAAGGACACCAGTAGAGCCACCCAGGTTCCAGACTGCCGAGAGAAATTTTGAAGCAATGTTACGTCAACATATAGAAGACCACAATGTGTCATCTGCAAAAAATGTAGGTGCCAAAAGGCCCCCTTAGTTCTGTGTTTCTAAGCCTTCAATTGTGTTTAAAATAGCACATCACCAGTATCATTTGGTCTTTCCTTCCATTTTTCATCAGAGTGGCAGAACCAGATCTGATAGAACCACTTTACTCAACCCGTCCTGACCTAGATTTGGAGCCTGCACAATATAATGATGAGCTATCAACATCTTCTGGATCATGGGATTTGCAAATGTGAAGCAGTTTCATACTAGTTTCATGGGAGGAAACAAGCATTTCTTTATAGATGCTCCATGGTATTTACTTGGGGTCCATATGCGAATATGGGGCTGTGAGAGAGGCAGAGATCCATTTAACCTTAAAACATCATTTGACACACAAGCATCAGGATGTTTTATTTAGCCTTTAGTCCTTTGAGGAGGGGAACTGATGAAATTTTGCTTCCAAGGACTAATTCCTTATAGCTGAGTCTATAGTGCAATTATGGAATTAAATCCTGAAATATTTCCCTGCTTTGGAATATGCACCCTGTTTTTTGTTTTGGTTTGGTTTTTTTTTGTATGTGGAGCATCAAATGCTTTACATAAACTGTGCATTTACTTCAGCTTTTTTTCAAAATGAGTCTAGATTTTCCTCATGAGGATTTTTTTTATCTACCTAGTTCCCCAGAATATTAGATTATAATAAATGAGATTCCCCCAGCCTGATCAATCTTAAATATACAAACAGATTCAAGTTAACGGTGGGAGATGAACCAGCTAAAATAGGGTTTTAAAAATTGCAGTTTGGTGTAGTAACTTGAGAGAAGGAAAGGTTTAGAAAGCTAAACTACTTACGAAATTCAACACACGCTGAATAATTGTTTAGATTGATCTATAGATACATTTCAAAACCATACTTTCTTAGAGTGAAAAGCTCCATATAGCTCTATTTATGATATTGTTATTTCCTGAGTGGGTCCCAAATGTTAGCCTTTTCCCAGCATTGTTTTAGCTGCTCTTAGCACACTACGTGTTTGACACTGCAGCCTTCATAACCTGAGACCAAACTGAAGCATGATTTTGCATAACGATTCTTTACAAAGGAAAAACTACTCAAATTTTTATCAGAAATGGGTTTCGAGCAATCCACAGGGAGTGCATCTAATCTGGAGCTTTCTCTGCAGGCCTTCTCCTTTTATGCACCAACAGCATCTGTAATGGAAATGAGACTCCTAACTCCTATGTTTAGGTGGAGAAGAAGGGAGGGGAGAATGAATCCACAAGGCAGTTTCATTATTCAAAAGGCAAGTGGATTTATATAGGCTTTATAAAGCTTTTTAAAGTGATCATTGAGCTTGTTAACATCTTGCACTGTTAACTGGGAGTGGATATATAACATCTGTGCTGCTCTGAATACTGTGGGATTTTCTGAGCATCAGTTCTGCCACTGTTAACACTGCAGGCAAACCGTTACATACACAAGGTCATCCTAATCCTGGGTATAAATGTCAGTGCATCAGATTAATAAGATTTGTTGGGAATACCACTGCTGGGAGAACTCTTAAGGTGGGCCTGTCTCCTGATGTGCCTTTGCTCACAAAAATTTCCTTACTTCTCAGTGCTTTTTCCTTCCTGCTGACTAACCACTTTCCTTTATTTTATTGTTTTTCATGTCCTCCCAGGAAGCAGCAGTACTCTGGGCTGCTGCTCACAGCCTACGGAGTGAGGAGCTGCTCAGCTCCATCAGAAGGGGCACTGGCAACAGTGGACTCCTGGCTGAGCCCTTGCTCTGTCTCTTCCCTTCTGTGGCCTCCTCACCTCCCGGGACACTGCCGCACTTGCAGCATCTCCACATCTGCTCTGCTTGTCTGTTGAGAAATTAAACCATGGTTGTTGGATAAGTGCAAAATGAAATGCAATCTGATAGTGAGTAATTCTGCTGTTGTTAGCCTGTTTGTGGTTGGTTGCTTTTTTTTATTTCCCAGTCATACAGAAGTCTTGCTACTGAAATAAGCGAGGGCCCCATACATCTGGCTTTGTGTTTTTATTTCTATTGTGGGAACTGTAATTTCTGTAAAATTTCACTCTATAAAGTATACTGATGGATTTTTCCAGTACAGGGATACCCACAAATGACAGAAATGTGAACTGACCTCACAGGACTGGAATCTGACTTCTACATTCACTGAAAAATTGAGTCAAGCAAAAAGGATCTTATGTTTTAATCCATGCTGACTAAACAAATATTTTTCAGATGACATTTTATATACATTCTACTGTAATTCTGGTCCTCAAAGTTCCAAGGAACACTAATCATAGAGGGGCTTTAAAAACCCTTATTAACAATTTAATTTCTCCAAGGTATTTAATCTAGGCTTTTTAATACTTCTTTTGACTTTTTCTTTCCTTTCCTGTGCAACTATGTAATTCAGCTCCTTAAAATGATTTTTGGGATGCTGCACTTTTAACCTTTCTCCTCACCATGAAAAGTAGCTTAATCTTATTCTGTGTTTCCAGAAGCCACCCTGGAGCTCACAGACAGCAGCCTCAACTCCCCAGTTTACTAATGTACACGCTTAAGCACCACTCTGCCACTAGAGAAATGTAGTCAGAGTGAACTAAAACACACAAAAGATGTTCTCCAGGCAATACCTGGCTGGACATCCTCATGCCTAGTGGCAGGTCCTACATCAGACCCACCAGCACATCACAGCATCCAGCCATCCTTTCCTACCTCCTGCGCTGCTCCACCACTCCCCATCCCCAGAGTGAGCTGCATGCTATGGTATTCCTTTGAAGAAGGGCACTCCAGGGAGCCCAACCCATCCCGCTGACATTTTCTGCCTTCTGCCCTGCTGTACCATGCTCTGCAGGGCCTGGATCCTTGAGGTACAATTATTCTTTCTTAACTCTTCTGGCAGCAAATCTCCAGAATCATCATTACTTCCAAACACAGACAAGCATCTCCCTGCTTATTTCCTTCTTATCAAACAGTGAAATGTATCCCTTTTATTACAAATAAATGCAAATATTTATTACCAATGTGTGCACCCATTATTATTGTTCTCCTGATTAATGCTGTCTCTGAGGCAATGGCATGTGAAATATTGCTTATAGCATCTCCAAGTAGATGCAAAACTGCTCTTAAAATGTTCTTTGCAGAGTTTAATACAAAGAGCAAAAATAAATAATGTCAGGCCCTTGCCAGGATCTGCCCATTTTAAACTTTTCAATGGCACAAATCATCATTAATGAAGCACTTAACATTACACTCTCGACAGCATAGTATAAAAATTACGGCAGTCATCCAAAGGATAAGAAGAAACGTGGCAGATAACTTCTGGAGGGGAAAGATTTATACTCTTTTAACAAAACTTTATGGGTTCAAGTTTACATTACAATAAAGGAAGGGGGTACTGTTTATCTCTTAAAAGCTTTTGGGGGAGATGTTTGGAAGGAAATGACAGGTTTTTTTTTCCAAATGAATGGAAGAAAGATCAGGGAGCAAGGTCTCAGCAGTAGTGAAATCTGGTTTGCATCATCAGCTATTCTGATATATAATACTGTGGCTGGAGTCACAAGACATGAAATTTATATTGTAATACAGAATAAAGTAAATTATATTATATAAATACTCTTGGTACATAGTTTTAGCCACTGTTTGTTCCAAAAAAATAGCTGACGGTAAGCTAAACAGCTGGTACCTAGTGTTTCTTTCCTGTTTGTGAGAGCAGAACACCATGCTGTTTGCACTGAATTATGCCTAGAAAATAACCTCAGGATCATATACCAATGTGATGCAGAGTGGAACAAACATCCCTGTTTGTGATAAAGGCTACGAGGAGAGCCCGGGTGAGAGTTGCAGAGCCAAGGCCTCACCCACTGCCACTGAGGCCTGTAGTAGAGCTGTGAAGCAGCCAGGCCGTGTGGCACCATGCAAGGCACTGTGATAGAGGGGTGCCCCATCTCCACCGCCCTCTGGTGGCTCCAGGGCCTGCCAAAGGGAGAGAGGAAAAGGTCTATAGGCAGTCATCAGCATTTGTCATCTGAGGACAGCAAAGACGGAAAGGACTGAGGAAGCATTTAGCAAAAACACAATAAAAAAAATTCAGTGTCACATTTGTCTGCAATCTATTTTTAACAGAATCAGCAGAAGGAAGAGATCATGTTTGGCTTTGATTTGTAATGCATGTAGCTAGAAATAAAAGACTTGTGTATAACAACGCCTTCCAGTCTCCCCCCAAAAAGAAACAAAACAAATCACAAGATACCTTCCATAATGCTTCACTCTATTTAGCCCAGTGAATGCAGATGCAGCTAACATACATCAGAAATAAGTAACTCTACAGAGGACGTGAGGTTGTGTTCTTCCATGGGAAATGATTTGAGGAAAACTGGAGCAGTACACTGCATGGAGTGAAGAGTTTTGTCATCCTGATCTTGTCAAGATAGCACCTATGGCCTGAAATTCAACTTGTCAGCTTATCAGGAGGAACATTTTCTCTTGTTATTGAATTCAATAGATCTCAATGAATCCCTTGCCAACTAGTGTTAAATTATTTTCTCAATCTTAATTTACTTGACTGAAAATTTGGGGTTTTCCCCTTGATTTCTGAAGAAAAGTATTTCTAAATTTAATCTTACTTCATTTTCCGTCCAAGTATCTGATTTATTTAAAGTCCGTTTGTTTTGTTTCACCCTTTCCCTAAGTCAGCATCATTCACTACCAAATTTATCTTACTGCTTGCAAAGAACAGATTGTCTTTGGGGAATGACCGTAAGGATCTTAAAAAATGTTCTCTGCTCCCTGTATTCCATACAACAGTTCTCCAGAGCATCATAGATTCTCCCAAATGTTTCTGTGCTGAAATAACAAATAGCAGCAAGAAAAGTAATAGAAAACTGTATGGTTTTCACATGCTACTAACCAGGGATAGCGTTAAAGAAGGCTGGCCTAAACCTAAATTCTTGTTCCTAGATCAATATTTTGCTGTTACCTGCCTCATAAATAATTTCTAACTATCTGTTGAGTTCATAATCTTTATGACAGTGCCTCAATAGGAAAATCTGAATGTTTTCAGCAAAAGATTCTAGGAAATGCATGGCCAAAATGTCACGCAGGATTGAAATAATTTGTTGCTTTCCTTTTACTCACTCATTTTGCTCACTATACAGAAAGGGTCAAGTATTCCTTCAGTATGACTTTTTTTTTTTTAATTAGAATATTTTAGGCAAATTGTTGTGTACAACACAGTTCATGTTAACATCCGTGAAGTCACCTTGCAGAAAAAAAGTCTGTTACAAATAAGTCTGCCCACTATTTTGCTATAAAATGTTTTCATTTGACCCATTTTCTTCTAGGATTCACAATGGTTGCTGTGGGAAACCAAGACAATCCTGAGCTTCTGTTAAATTAAAATGTGTGGCTGTGGTTATTACTTTTTTTTTTTTAAATATGGCTTACACTTGTCAGCATAGATGCTGGAGAAGAAGTATTTGCTATCATGGAGGAAGATTTTCAAAGGAAAAATAGGAGTTACGTGCCTCTGAGTATTAGTGAGAGGTTGGAAGACAGCATCTGCATCTCTTTTGCTTAACATAATGATGTGGTGGGAAAGAACAAAAAGTAGTTTGGACTCTAAATATCTGTTTTTGTAGTGGTCTTCCAAAGCAGCCTCTTTTTATTGAGAAGTATTATCCTAAGGGATCTCCTCAGTTTCTCTTTACCTTTTCCACAGATTCGAGTCTTCAACTTGAGTCACCTGTCCATTTAAGCAATACAGTCTGATTGGAGCTGGAAAAGCAGGTTAAGTCTGGTGAGTGCAAAGTTTGATAGCCAGGGAAGTCCCTTGGAATACTGTTGGCTTTTTCTCCCACTTGTTGGAAGTAATTTTGCATCCCTCTTGTTCCTGCACCCAGCGCCCACATAGCTCTTCAGTATTTAATCAAGATGGCAGCAGAATTGGGAATGCTCAGTGCCCTGATCTTTCCATCGTGGTGTTATCACATCTCATGCTAGCCCTGACTGAGGTCAGTGGTAATTATACAAGGATACCTATTTTAAGAGCAAGATCTAACTGAGCACTGAGCGTTGTCACTGCATGCTACCAGAGGCAGCATATTTAGCCTGGAAGGACTCTGAAAAGACAAACAGTACTTTGATATTTGTCCCTTTCTTTGATGCATGACAGCTTGACTGTATTCAGTGAATCTGCTGAATACCCACTGTGTAAAAATCAAGCTATACAAACGAAATACATGATAACACACTGCCTGGAAGGTATTCAGGGACCAAACAGCGCCTGCATAAGCAGCTCCTGTAAATCTGGCAGATGCAGAAAACCCTTATGAAATGAGGCTTGTCAAGCCCTGAAATGAGTATTAGTGTTTCTTTGCCTTGCTGCTCTGAACATCAGAAAAACATTTTCATAGAGGCTGCAGCACACTCTCAGAATGCTCTCCAAAATCTTGTCCATTTGCTGCAGGACATGCAGTCCCGGCAGTGTGGCCATGTGGGTGCCAGGGGTCCTTCACCTGTCCCCACCTCATCCTCGCTGCCATGGCTGCCAGAGGTGGCTCAGCTGTAGCTGAGCATCCATGCTGAGACATGTGGAGGCAAAAGGGAGGGATAGAGCTGTGCATTCTCCAAGGCTGGGAAAGTCAAGTGCACACTGAAAGCTCCTGGTTTGTTTTTTTTTTAATGAATGAGATGTGATTCTTGTAACTATTACTTGACACTCAGAGCTCTTTTGTGGAAGACAGATTCATCGTTACCACTGATTATTTTCCATTTTGTTTGAAGTTCAATTTATTAACAAAGAAAGCAGCTAACCTCGTGGGAAATAGTCATGGGCGATCATTTGCACTGGAAAGAGACCATTAACACACTGACATTTGGGGAATCATTAGAAAAGGTGAGAGGCATCTTTGAGAGCCTCGATAAAAGATTCAACGCAGCTCAGGTAAGTCTTATATTAGCTCCTGTCCTAGTGGTTTGAGTCATACTCTATCTGCCTTTATTAGATTTAGCTGCTACTACTATAAACATTGGTTTTGTGAAGACTGATTTTCAGTTAAATACTTACTTGTATACATATGCTGGCTAATAAAAATTACTCAAAGTGTAAATAAAAGCAGAGTGAAATAGCCAACCACACTGAAACCTGTTGCAGAAGATGTGCACATATGTAGGCTAAAAGCAAGAACAAGTGGGATTCCAGGACATAACACAGCAGATGCCATTCCACTGGTGCTGCTGTCAGCACACTCTGTGAGGTGACATGCCCGTAGGAAACATCATGTAAAGTTTAGTTTGCCTTGTGCATGAGATCAAAGAGTATGTTTGGTACATTCAGTCGTAAGAAAAGAAAAATAGGAAAGAATCTATGTGCTATCTTACTACTGAATTTTTTAGTATCAACACTGAATTACAGAAAGAATCCTTGATAGGAGCTTTGCTCTCTGACTGCTCAAAAACCACATCTATAACTCACCAGTGCTAAAATTTACAAGAAAAGTCAAGGCAATAGAGCCTCTCCCTATGACAGGCCCAAGTGATAATTAGCACATTGACTAATGTCTTTCTATAGTCTTGCAAACACCTGTGGATAAATTCCTCTTTTTCAAATACTTGTATGCTCTTCAGAGTGTTACAGAAGTTGTAATGACTAAGATCGTTACTTCCAGCAAACTTTCCCTATGCCACTCTGCCGCATTCTTCATTCCAAGCTGAAAGAACATTTACAGAATTACAGAATGTCAGGGATTGGAAGGGACCTTGAAATATCATCTCGTCCAATCCCCCTGCTGGAGCAGGAACACTAGATTAGGTCACACAGGAAGGCATCCAGGCAGGTTTTGAATGTCTCCAGAGAAGACTTCCCCCTATCATAGCATTGTAGAATGGCTTGGGTTGGAAGGGACCTCAAGGATCTTCAAGTTCCAACCTCCCTGCCATAGGCAGGGTTGCCAGCCACTAGATCAAGTACTATATCATTGCCTAGGGCACCATTCAGCCTGGCTTTAAACTCCTCCAGGGACGGGGCATTCACAGCCTCTCTGGGCAACATGCCTCAGCACCTCACCACTCTCTCAGTAAAGAACTTCCCCCTGACACTCAATCCAAATCTCCCTTCCTTCCTTCCGATGGTTCTGAAATTTTGGAAGGTACACTGAAATTTTCAAGACAGATTTCAAAATGGAGCATCTATTCACTGTTTTTAACACTCAATTTCATTTGTCAGTGGTACAATTTAATGCATAGGAGACATTTAATTTTTTTTAAATTAGGTTGTAACATTCATAATACATGGATATACACAGGTTGGCTGTATCTGACCTTCATGGCTCAGAATTCAATCATCTTTTGTCTAATGGCAAATGCCTGTGTAACACACCAGCAGGCTCCTGCTAACATAGTAAACTTTCCTACTCAACCATTCAGAGACACATCTGATGTTAAGAAATTCAAGTGTCCTCTCTATGGTCATAAGCACCTGGGCAGAAAATCCCAACAAATACCTACCTACCTGCTGCGCTGCCTCCCCTGTGCTATGCCTTACAACTCTCTTGCTGCATCCTCTTTCCCAGGGCTTCTTCCAGCCTTGAAAGTAAATGCCAGGTCTCTCCCACGAGATCTGTGAGCCAGCTCAGCTTGCTCCCTCCTTTTCCCTCTCTCTTTCATCCCCTAGCTTTTCTGAAGGCTTTTGCATAATGAACTCCTTTAGAAATAGTGTTTCTGGCTGCCTTGAGCATGGAAAAAATAACGCAGTGCCTGAGCAGCTCCCTTTGTAGTCCCTATTCAGAGCAGAGGGAAAATACTGGCTGCGCAGCCAGCTCTCAGCACTGCGATAGAGAAGCCTTATAGAAATGATGAATACCTCCACAGGCTTTCTCTGATAAGTGTAACCATGTTTTGCCAGCTAGATATCAATCTGGAAAATCTCCCAAACAGATTAATAATCATGGGGTTTTATTTGGCTGATGCTCTTGCAGAAAACTGTTGTATTAGCACTTAAGCCCATATGCTTAATAGTAGCACTGCGGTATTGTAGCAGCGCTGTTATCTGTAACAGACTCAGTATCCTAGGAAGTGCTGCCTATCAACACCAGTCCTCATGTCCAGAAGGTAACAGGGCAGCAAAGCAAAAGCAAGCAAAGCAGCAAGGGGCAGATGCAGTGGCTGTGGGTCTGACACACACCTGAGAGGGGCAGAGCCTGGACTTCTCCAGCTGTCATGCCTAATCTTCACAAACATGGAAACAGAAAGAATTGATTAAAAAATCCCTTACCACATATCAAGGTACACGAATCAAATGGCCACGCTGCGTGCTTTTATAGAAGGAAGGAGAAAACAAACCAGCCCAAAGACCTTGAAAGCTCGCTGATAGATGAATAGGTACCAAGGAGAGCTTTCTGATTTAGCCTTTGACAGGTTGCCATTTTCTACATTCCTCATGCAGCTAAAAACTATATAATTATCTGTGTATGTTTCCAAGTTCTTAAAATGCCAGGCAAAGGAATTTTTGTGTATTTTCCTGTAGAGTGGAATTTAACAGCTGATTTTGATAAAACAATGACACCTTGTGGCAGAGAAGAGCAATCAAACCTGTACAGCCATGCAGTTCCGGGAAGGCATTTCCCATAAATAGATGACATTCCCCAGAACTACTTTGAATTATTGATGAGCTCGGTTTTTGCTATCAGCTTTTTCTTAGATCTTTAACCTAATGTGGCTCTTGATGCTCACAACATTTATAAGAATCTTACCAATGATAGGCATAATTATTTAGACAATCGTTATTCAAGAATATAGCAATTCTGCTAGGTCTATAATTATTCTTAGCTTATTTAATATATTAGTTTTCCTAAAAAAGCACACAACATTCTTATTCATTTTTTCAGTCTTTCTGACCTTACTTCTAGCAAACCAGGTGCTTTGAAATGTACTGGCAGTATGCAGAATTGCTAACAAGAAAGATGCACTGCCTGTTGGTTTTATGCAGGTTAACAGGAGGACTCCATCTGTCTGGAGCTTTCTCAGCAAGGAGGAATTCCTATTATAATTATTTTAAATGGAAATAACTGAACAGAACAGATGCCGTGCTGCACAGACTTTGGATTAATTTGAGAACACTGACTTTACATCAGCTGTATTAACTTAAAAAGACTGAAGAGCTAATGATTTGAAGGCAGTTCTTCCTTTAATTTGTGGACCATTGAAATCAGAAAGTAGTAAAAAGTCAAGTGGATGAGAATTCATGGGAACACGAGAAAAAAAAAACCAACACAAGATTGTACCAGCCACTCATGTAAAATATTTCAAGTTTCATACAACCCCCAATTACTGTCCCATCCACTGAGCACCAGCTTTCAGTAGCAGCACTAATTACTGGCCTACGAGCGTCTTTTCTGACCTCCATTTAGACAAGAGATACTGCAAATGATTGGGATTTTGAGTGAATGATGATCTGATTAACATGACTGGTGAGCTATTCCTGGTATTACATTATGCAATTAAGATGTTATGCCTGCATTCATATATTTTACAACTGTCTAAAAATTAAAATCTTTTTTTGCCAGCATAATAACACTGCTGGGACTGTACGCCTCAGTTCCAAGGGTATTCTGGGGACAAGAATGAAACCCATAGTGTTTAACGAAAAGCACATCATAGTCAAAGTAGTGATATACAGGAACAAGGTATTTGGTGTCTCTATCATTTGTCATTGAGACGTTTCAAATCTCAACACCCTTTTTGCATCAAGACACATTTTTTTCCAACCTGATGGCAAAAAGTATGCTCAAACTATATGTTTTACATTGCCGAGGTGAAAATTAAAGAATAAATCTTAAGTAGGATTCACTTGAAACATTAGACAACAAACAAGTCAAATATACCAGCACTGGCATATGACTAATGGTGCACTTACACAAAATGTGATCACTTCTCTTCTTGTAAAGGAGCTCGTGATAGCCAATTATTGCAAAATCCAATGATGCATTAAGTGCTTGCTTCTGTGGGCAGTGCACATCCACAAAATCACAGAGCTTGTCTAACACACATTAAAGCCTAACTATCACCCCTCACTCAGTGTCAGGGCTGCAGTATAGGACCTGGCATGTGCCCAGCCACATCTCCCAACTTTCAGGTTTCACAGTTTGTCATAGAATCACAGAGGCATAGTTTAGGTTGGAAAAGACCTTCAGCATCATGAAGTCCAACCAACAACATGACCTGCTGAGCCCCATGGCTACAGCATGTCCCTCAGTCACGGGGAATCCAATATCATCAGCACAGGTCCAGAAGGTGTGCTGTGGCTGGGAGATTTCTTGTCTGATAGGAGCAGTACTGCTGGTACTCCCTTTTCCATTATCAGCAAATGTGCTCACCACACAGACTAAACCAGTCCTTGGTTATATTGCTCCTCTGCTAGCTCCTGTTGTGAAGGTGCGGAAAAGCCGAGGGACAAGCTCCTCTTGGCCAAGCCTCTTCTCAACTCCCATTAATTTATATCTACTCCTGTCCCACCAGCATCCCAGCTCACCCAGGTGCTAGAATATCTCTTGCATCCAGCCGTGCTACAAAGCTCACAGGCAGGAGAGTTTTCCCACCTACCTGCTTTACAGCCATTTTGGAGCACACAATATTCCCTTGGGTCTTTAATCTGAGCATGCTCTGTGAAATCAGGGGCTGTATCATGGTTGTTAGGAGATGCAGCAATCTGTTTATTTGCAGGATCCCAACACTTCTTTGTCCAAATTCACCTTGATTTACACCAGTTTACTGCCTTCAGTGGAGATTTCTGGATTTGCGTTTGTAGTAGAAGCAATGGAGCTCATTTGTCTGCATATCTTTTTTTTTAAGAGAATATAATATCACTGAACAACAGCACATAACTGTTATTATGCTTAGGCACAGTAAATTAGCCAGACAACTCCAGAAATTGAAATGTGCAGTGTTTCCTTCTTACTTCATGGAAAAAAGGATATTTATCTCCTGATCTGCAGAGCAAAGTTGTTTTAACTGTCTCAATGAGTCCTTAGAAAAAGGGAGTTGATGAACATGAATTTCTATGTCAGAAACAACAAAAGAGTCCTCCTTTCTTCCTTTGTTCTCACCTTCTGTTTGTTAAGTCCTAGGAAATAATAAAAACTGGCACTTTCACAGCCCGCAAATGAGAATTAACTGTCCCTGCTACAAATTTGGAGAAGATTAATTCAGCTTGCCTTTGCCTCTGCTGTGGACTACATCTGTTGCATTTGTAGTGTTTTATCACCTTAAAAACATGAGTAGATAAAGAAATCTTGATTCAGCTAAAATCCTTTACCTATGTTTTTTTTTTCCATTTCTGATTAGTACCCAAACACATGCTTCTTCTGACCTTCTATTTTCTTGCCATATCCTTGGGTTCCCTCAGTACTAAAGGTAGCACAGAAGTTAGGGTTTAGAAGGTCCGCTTTTGGAAATCTCTGGAAGCTGAAAGCTTCAGACATCAGTGAGGCTGTGTGTCATCCACTCAGAAAGCCTCCAAAATCTGTTTGCCTAGCAAAAGCTTTTTGAGAAGTAATGGCATTTTAACATAAGAAATGTGTGAACCACACGTCAGAATGATGATGCGCCCTTTTCCAGCCTTGTACAATTCATTTGCTACAGCTCCTGCCAAATGTGGAATCCTAACAAAAAAAAATAATGAGATCTTTCCTCTCCATGGGCTGTCTCACACTAATATTTGAACTAGAATTAAGAGCTGCTAAAGCTCAGAAATCCTCACATCAAAATACAGCCACAAGAAAAGCTCAGGGAAATTATCCTGTGTGAAATTTGAATCTGGCTAGTAACTGGATGGCACAGTCCCAAATCTTCCAGCTTGAAGTGGGACAGAGAAATTGTTCAAAAATTGATCAGTGTTTTTTTCTCCTCCATTTCCAAACCCTCACATGCAATCAGTCATTCCCCTTTGCATTCTTGCCTCAGCTGCTGTGCCTGGAGGGCCACAGAGCACGTGCAAGTAGAGCAGGGGGAAACACCTTTCTGCTGGTGGTGAAATAAATGGTATCATGAGTCACTCTCTCTGCAGTTGTGGAGCTAAAACCAGTAAGAAATGAAGGGATTGGGCCTGACTGGATATGACCTATGGACTAGAGCAGTTGGTGGAGGTACTTGCTGAGCCCCAGAAAAAGCCTGAAGCACTGAAGCTGAGCTGCCTTCACCAAATTTCAAACAGCAACCGGAGAGATTTTGGTTTGCCAGCCTTTTTCTCTCACTTTCTATTCCATTCATCAAAAAAGAATTGAAAATGGCTTACATTTGGCATGTGTAATGCTGGCTTCTTTGCTCAGAGCCATTGTTTCAGTCTCTCTCCATACGCAGATAGATATGCAAAAACCGCATCCAGTTTCAAACTATCCTTCACAACCATACTGTATAAAAAATTACTTCTTGGGTTAATGGGCAGATCTTGCATGATCATATCTTAGGCTAAGGCATGTTCCTGCATCTTTTGCTCTGTGTTCACTTCAGCCATTCATCATTCACCTCCATGGAGACAAAAGGAAAAAATATCTGAGAATGCCTGTAATTCTCCAGCTACTTTTGTACAAATAATGAACTTTAAGCCTCTGCACCAGGGCACAATAAGCCTTTAGCGTCAAGAAGGAGGTCTCTGCTTTCCAAGAGAACACTGCCTGTATCAGGACAGATGGCCAGCACCAAGGCTTACAAAGGCAAGAGGGACAGAAAAAGAGGAATTTTAAAAGCTGTTCTGGCAGCCTGTGCTGCTGGGGTTGGAGCTGCACTTAGCAGACATCGTGCTGCCATGAGTGATGGCCGACAGTAGCTGCTCTTTCTTGTCTTCTTTCATAGAATCATAGAATGGCCTGAGTTGAAAAGGACCTCAAAGATTATCTAGTTTCAACCCCCCTGCTGTGTGCAGGGTTGCCAACCACTAGACCAGGCTGCCCAGAGCCACATCCAGCCTGGCCTTGAATGCCTCCAGGGATGGGACATCCACAACCTCTCTGGGCAACAGAGAGGTCCATCTGCATAGGTAAAATCTCTGGTCTTGCCTTCTCTTCTTTTTTTAATGTTACCACCACACGGGCCCATTTAGTTAACATGTTCCTCAATGCATTGTAATGCATTGTAAGCCTACACCTTATAAAAAGGATTTAAAACCAAATTTATTGAAACACAAAAATGAATACATTTTTAGCTATATATTTAGATATATTTTCACTACCCTAAATATAACCACAACATTCAATGAGGCTGTTAATGTGAGTAATACAACTCACATATTTCCTGAAAATTAGTCGTTTGGCTCTCAAGTTCAATGCAGCTGTTGCCTGTTTAATATTAATGCCCTTTTTCAATATGTTCACCAGACGCATGAGTTAAATGACCAAATAAAAAATCTCCAAACCTGTGTAAAACCAAATTGTTTAAAATACTCTTATGAAAAGGCTTTTTATTTTGTTCTGCTTGGCCTTCAATCTTTCACAGACTAAATGTTCTCTCATTCTCCAGTCACCGCTGAGTCTTTCAGTGAGGATTTTAGTCTTTTTCATTTCTGTAATCAGGCACATTAGACCCTTAGTTGTCACTGCCAATACAGTCTTCATCTTCATGTCTTTTTTTTTTAGACTGTTGTCTCTCTTTTTTTGTTGTACAGCAAAACTACATTTACAAGTGAATTTACAGAAAGGAAGAAAATGGAGGTCACTCAGTTTCAGTGATCTACTTGTACACACTAATGCACCTTTGAGGAATCTCTTAACAGATTGAACGACTGCCAAAACACTCTCCTCCTCTCATTCTATTTGACATTTCACTTTCAGGAAGAAATTGATTGATACGTCTAATTTATTATTTTTTATGAAGAATTGTCTATTTCTTTTTTTCACAGGGAGATCAAGAATAGAACCAGACAATTAGGAGAACCATATAGTGATTCAAAGTCTTTTAGACCCCAAGGCACTACGGACCACTACCAGTTCCAACTTTTTTCTGTAGAGACTCTCATAGGTCTTCAATTTCTACAGAGTATTTTTAACAGTTTATAACACTTTGAAGAAATGAGAAACTTTGCAGCTGACATTTTACATTCATCAAAATATTTCCTGCCAGATGTAGTAAGGCTTTCTTCTAATTTACAGACAAATTGAATGAGGAGATAAAAAAGTTATTCAAATGAGTTATAAGGATGTGCATCAGAGAGACTTCAAAATTAAGCCTTAAGTTGAGACGTGGAGAAGAAACGGTACTAAATACAGCTTCAAAATATTGTTCATACTACATTCACACTAGTTTCTCTGCAGCTTATACAAAAAAGCACACCAGTCTAGATCAGGGAGAAAAGAAGGCTACACTCAATGACTTCTACATGCTGTCTGCTTGTGGTCCTGCGTACCTACTTGTTTTTCCTTCAGAGCTCATAGCTCAGAAGCAAAGGACTGTCTTGTTTTCCTTCTTCTGTATCTGTACTAGACAAGGTAGGGAACAACCATCACTTCTAGTGTTACCCAAATGCAGAAGTACTCAGATGAATATGTTTCCCTTACAAGGTTTGCCATGATAGCCTGAGAAGCATACCAACAAACACCAAATTCTGACCCCTCTTTCTGTCAAAGATACTGATCCTTACTTATAAAGCACTATGAAATCTCAAAATTAGGTTAACTCACCACTCAGTCCAAGCAATCACAGAACATTATGTCAGAGAGTCTTCAGACTTCTCTACCTTACAATCAAGATCAATTCCTTTTTCTGCAAAATGAAGCTGGACATAATGCCTTTGATTTTGTTTACTTCAGATTGTATATTAGTTGCCTACAATGTGGAGATGAAGACACACCTCAGATGTATGCTTTACATAAAACTGTGGCTTCAAAGACTAGAAACAATGTGCAGTCACAGCAGGCTTTAAGGACCATGTGCATGCTGGATTAGGATCCATGAAATTGGATGCCAAGGCCTCTGCAGAAGTGTGCCTTCAGTCAAGCCAAGTATTTCTAAATCATTTTTTCCTCAGTGTCCCACTGATGTTGGGAGAGTCAGCTGTGGGGCTATACACATTTCCATTGTCCAACCATTGCTCAGATCAAAAAACCCATTTAAGCTTTGCAGAAAATCCCCATCACAGAATATCAAGGTTTTTCCACATACAATCAGCATACTTCCCAATTGCATTTCTTTCTTTTTATTATTGTTTCACTCCATAAAACAAAATGACTTCATATCCTCAGTGGATAGAGAGAACCTTGGTGCGATATCATGACTTCTTTACCCTGGTTGCTGTGTGTCTCTGACTCATAGCACAGCAGGAAAATCTCTAGAGGAAGATCTAGAGGAAATATTGAAATGTGGTAATCTTAGACAAAAAGAGGAACCTGGATGTGACTTATGTCAGGCTACATCAGAACCATCACACCTCATTTCTACTTCCTCTCTTTCTCTTACCATCTGTGGAATGACCACTCCATTTCTCGAAGTTAGCATGCATTTGGAGAGTATGCACATTTCCTTCAGCTTTAAAATGTGTTAAGGAATTATGTCTTATTGATACCACTCACATAGATGCCTTTTACTGCAGGTTTACATTATGTGTTCTGAATCAAAAGGCTTTTAGAATTTCTTGGGCACAAAAGGGTTTTATTTCAATCACTCTTTTGCACTCATTCTCCTCTCCTGAGTGCAACTTTTTAAGCTCTTCTCATACCTCCCAGTTCCTGTGATCTGAACCCATCAGTTTTTTCCTCAATATTCATGTAAGTTTCAATTTTTTCTCTCTGCAGCCTCCTACACACCTACAGATCCAATGGTAATTATTCACACAGCTCCCTAACTGTACATTTCTCCACAGTGTTTGGCAGCTCTGGTCAGCTCTGCAGAGTTGTTTCACTGAATGCTTCCTTCTCTGATCTCTCACTGTGTTTTTCCAATCCAGTCACCACCTGGGATTCTTTCCTACCTGTCCCTAACCAACAGTACCATGACTTTCTTAACAGCCATCTGGTTCATCCAGTTTGATAACATTTCTTAATCTTAAGATATCTCCTACTCTCTCCTTCTTTTCTCTTATAACATAATTATTGATTTTCCTCATGCTTTGATCAGATCCTTTCAGTCTTTGTAGCTAAATGACTCTACTTTTGCAATTAACTGGACCAAAGCTCCAGACATGTTCTTTTCCTTGCCATCTTTTTTCTATTTACCCCTACATTTTTTTCACAGAACTGCTGATCATCCGAAATTAAAGTTAAATTTCAGACTTTCAGGTTCCAAGGCACTATACCTTTTCTTGCTGCAATTCTCCTACACTTTCACTTCCTTTTTCAATTTAATCTCCTCCACATGTTTCCATGGCTTTACGTCTCTGGTATCATTTCTTTTGCATTTCTCCTAAAATTCTCTAACTCTTCACTTTCACAATACAAATGTCTCAGAAAAAAAAAAAAAAAAAGAAAAAGAGAAAGAAAACCAACACTCAGTTCCACTTTTTTCCCATTAACCACCTGTTTCTCTTCTCCTTTTATGTTTTTTCTGCACACCATTTCCAATCTCTGACCATCAACAGATACATATGGTTCTTAGCCAAGTTCTCAACTTCTGCATTCTCAAGCACTACATCATCCTTGAAAAGTTTGGTCCTGCCTTTCACATCTTCTCCCAAACTCCTTTTCATTTCTAATTCCTTGTTCTGACTATATCATTCTTCTACCTTAATTTCTCCATTGCTATCCTGTCTCTATGTCATCAAACATGAATAAAAATAAATATGGTGTATCTCCTAACAGCCTATCCTCATCCCATCTATCAAGAGCAAAATAATAGAATCATAGAATCATGCCATCATAAAATGGCTTGGGTTGGAAGGGACCTTAAATACCATCTAATTCCAATGCCACCACCATGGGTAGGGTTGCCATCCACTAGATCAGGTTGCCCAGGGTGTTCAAACACGGTCTCGAACGCCTCCAGAGATGGAGGATTATAATAATAATAAAAAAAATAATAATAACAGCAGACACACAGATGGATGCTACCAACAAAAACAGAAGACTCGGATGTCTCATAATGGGAACATTAAGTGGGATCACCTAAACACATATCTTTACAAGCATGTCACTAAAGTTACTGTTCAATTCAATTAATTTGATCAAATTACTGGACAAATTTGCTTTCTTTTCTTTATTAAAGTCTTTCATGTGATGTCCTCACTTAAACTGAATAGCACTTTGTTTCATGACTCACTTCATTGAGTTTATGATTTGCAAATAAAAGTGCTATTTAATTGAAGTAAAGGTGATACAACTCATATACATTCTTTAATTTTTATTTGAAATATCACATATTCTTTTTCATTTTCTTTTGGTCTATTGCAGTTTAAAATATGCCAGCCACAATTCTTAGATAAGGATCAGAGGCTGCATGACTATGCATCATGGATTTTTCCAATACGCTGCTAATCATGGTGTGAGCAGAATGAAGAAACAGGTCACTAATAAACTTTATTTCACAGTATGCAGTTGGGATACAAACTGAATGTCACCTCAGACTATTTTATCTTCTTACAACTGCTTTTGAACTTTTAACACAATATTCTATTTTGAATACACAAATGGTTCAATAACCTTCATAGTGTATGTAATGACAATTGACATCAAATTAATTGACTTTTACACAGTACTTTAGATGTATGATGAAGTCATTAGGAAATAATCATGTTTCTGCCTGGGAATAAATGTGTTATTTTACAGAAGGATGAATCTATTATTTTAATAGTTTCAAGTTGAGTTAGTGAATATTATTCTAGCAACTATCATTCTCATTTTCTCTGGCCTGAAGAAATACATTTCTAACCAGATGTTCTGTGCAAACCTTTAGAGTTTCTGTGTGTCCAGAGGACCCCTCTGGAAATTTTTTGGTAATAGACCATAGGCTAACAGAAGAAATATTAGCAGCTGTGTTCTACAAACTGCGTATTGTTCTAAGTGTTTCATTTTAATTGGTTTTCCAATGACTAAATCTCCAGTTTCTTTTCCAGGCTTAGTTGGTGAGGCCTAAATTAAAAGAAGGAAGAAAGGAAAAAATGACAACTTGGAGCTGCTCAGTGTATCACTGATTTAATTGTCAAATGTGCTTATAGTACCCTTATTTCAAAGAAGAGCACGTTAAAAGTTTGCAAGGTCAGAGGGCTATACCAAAAGTGCAACGTAAAAGAAGATTTATAAAAAGGCACCATCAGGAGAAATGAAATTAAATTAAACATGCTAACAGATCAAGGATGCTAAGAGAAGTTCTTAAAGCAAATGTCTACTAAGAGTTTGTAGCTTCATCAGAATTCAAACTATAAACTTACCACTATGGGGTTTAGAAGATAGTCTGAAGAAAAGCAGAAGTAATTGTGTGAATTAAAAACAACCTCCCCTACCCTTTTTTTTTTCTGTTAATAAACACTTTGCAAATTTTCTATCCTAGTCTCAGTTTCATAGCTGTCTGCTATGACCTGCAAAGCTTCATAGGAAACAGAATGTCTTTGCAGCAATTTTATTTGCATATTTCCAAATAATTTGTGTATGGCCTTCAGCATACATTTTTTCTGATTCTTCCTACAGAATGAAGGTAAAGAGCTTCTAATGCATGCATGCAGTAGGGAGGATAAGGGGAAGGGCATTGTCTGTCTGTGAATATTTAGAAAGAAGTTGTCCTGAGCCATGGTTTTGTCAAGCATGGAAGTCCCTCCTTGAGTTTAGAAGATACTAGGATGTCTAAAAGATGGATAAGCATCATCTAAGAAGGGTTACTGGAAGCAGGAGCCTGGAATGTCACAAGGATCATGTACCATATACAGAGTTAAAAAGAGGATTTGGGGGTGTCAACGGTTTACGGGCGTTCGGCCCGGTTCCATGACAAAGGGGATGGGGGATCCACAGACCCACGCCCCGGGAAAAGGGAAAAGGGTAAGGAGATGGCCCTGAGAGCAAAACAGCAGCAATAATCTGAGGAGAAACAAACTAATTTACTAAATAAGATATCGGAATGCAAAACAACACACTATAATACAATATAATTACAATTTAAGCTGATAAATCCAATACAGAGAGAGAGAATGTCCCAAAATCAAGGTAGGCCTTACTCTACTACCGACGATAAGACGGCTGGAGAGCGAGGTGCTGCCAAGATGAGAGACGGCGGAAAAAGGGACAAGGTCTCATGATATGCAAGTTTTTATACTGCGAGCTTTTATCTTTTCCCTCTGGCTGGAAAAATGGTAACAGAGGAGAAAAGTACCGTGGGGACTGTAGTAGTCTTTCTCTTCTGAGAACTAGGTACATCCACTACATGATGTTATGATGTGGAATACCAACAACCGAAAATCACAAAACCATGACAGGGGGAAATGGATGTCTATATGTAAAGCAGGATAATAAGAGAGCCAGAACATGCTGGAGAGAATGTAAAAGAAATACTGATAGGTGCACATGAATTTCTATCTCACCAGATGTTTGCATCCACCAACTCATTCTACCTCTTCACTGCTACTCCCTCTTTGTACTTCCATCTCTCAGCTTAGGAGCCATGGACAGCAAGTACAATGCAACTTATTAGGAATATACCATAAATATCAGGACCATTAAACGGTTGTTTTGGTTTGATTTTGTCATTGTTGTTGTTGTTGCTTTAATGTTCTGGGTTGCTGGGATTAAGAACCACAGTCCTCCGTATTTCTCAATATGGAGAGAGGCACTTAGGAAGGTGAGCAGCTGTATGCCCGGGGCAAGGGATGTCCATGAGGGCTTCCAGTGAGGCACACAGACACAGAAGGACCTGCACTCCACGAGGCCTCTTAGCTCTGCGTGCTCGGGCCAGGCAGCAGCACAGCACCTCAGTACCAAAACTGGTTGTGATCTGGGAAGAAATGCTAGCTGATCACACTGACAAAAACAAGGAATCTTTGATGCCTTTTCTAAAGAAGTCAGGAACAGATGTTTCTAGATGCAGTTTGGGTGTTTGTCATCTGTGAATCAGCAAAAATCAATCTTCCCGAGGCTAAGAGCTGTCACTCTCTCCTGCAGCTCCTGAGTCACTTCACTCCCCCAAAGATGGATGCATGAGCAGCAGCCACTTTTTAAACTCTGCTATGCACACTCTGATACTCAGCACTTAATTCACAGTGATTTGTGATTGCCTAGATCCGCTCAGGGTCAGCTGCTGGCCTCATCAGTGCTGATTTTTGGAAAATGTCTTTTGATAGTCTATCTTCTTCCTACCTGTTAGACTATGCTTTTTATAAATAATAGATTCTAGGTTCATATAATTGAATAATCAAAGTGCTGCTTGAACTCTTCAGGCCTAAAAGAACTCTGCTGCGCTTTTTTAATATGATCTTACTATTGCAAAACTGACTGCTCCATAGATCAGGTTTTTTTCTCAAATTGTACTGCTTTAGTCAAGCATCATGCTTCTGGAATGACGCTTCAGCCTGCTTTTGCTAAATCGGTTACTAACACCTTGAGATTCGTTGGTTTAAAGTGCCGGCACAGGCAGCCCCAAACCTCTGTTTCTTAAAACAGTGATCCTACCATTGCTACGTTTGCTTTTGACATGTTTCATATGTTTCTTTCTTTTGATGAGCAGTGTTTATCTAGAAATGATTAGAATTTTGCTACCTGTGTTAGAATGGTAGTGTTTAAAAAACTACCATTTGGTTTTGTTGTCAGTTTGGTTGTTTTTTTTTTTCTGTTGTACTCCTAGCCTCCAAACAGGATCCAATTTTAGGAAAAGGAGATTGTGTTCAAACATGAAAAATGGCAAACTGCATCAACAGAAGTTACCTACTTCCTCCTACTTCCAGTGCGGCCACAGGGAAGCGTGGCTGCAGAACTGCTGTGGGACCAAGCCAAAACCATGCCACCAGAGCAGAGGCTGCATGGCAGGAGGAGAGAGGAAGGGAGAGAGGAAGGGAGAGAGGGAGGGAGGCCTCAGAGCACCCCTGAGGGCTCTGGCACCTCGACATGTAGTGTAGGAGCATGTGGTCACCAGCCTTTTGCAGAGAGAAAGCAGGAAAGTAATGCTGGAGGCACCGTGGAGTGCAGCAGTAATCAGATGCTAATTCAAAATGAGGCACTTCTAATTTTCCTTAAGGGCATTTCCACTTCACACAAGGTAGTTCACCTGACCTTTTCCCTGGCAGAGATATTAGAAGGTCTGAGAACAAGCCTTGGGAGCACAGCTCCATTCAGCTCTTGGAAAGCCTGCTTAATATTCTGAAAAGTCACCCTAATCCTGTCAGTATTAACAGCAGGGAGAAGGCAAGCCAGCTCTTCCTGATGCAGCAGAAGCAGTGTTACAATGCACTGCATAATTCCATTTTGACCTAAAATTCTGTTTTGGTACATGCTAGTTATTTTTAGGCAAGCATTTCTACGACAGCAAAGCTTTTATCCAGAATAATGTGGCCCTCGGTCTGTGTTACTCACCCAGCTGAAGCCAGCCCTGCCTGCTCATGCTGGCAGAGATGCTGTATGCAATTAATGTGGCTGGAGCTGCTCCTGCCTCTCCTGAACCCTCCACAGCCACTGTACCAGTGCTGTGCTCTGGGAGCACAGGTGCAAAGTGGCTGCACAGCAGCTGGCAGAGGCACACAGTGTCCTTTCCGAGCCCAAGAGAAGGCACCTAGTGAGGTTTGTGGCAAGTCACTAGCTCCACCAATTAGCAACAGGCCTTTCATATCTGGGTATTAGCTTAAAATCTTTAGCCAGTTCATCACTCTAGCACGGTGATCTCCCTAAGTCAGTGCTTATCCCTCCTGAAGGAGGACAAGGTGTACTCTCCCTTGTCCATGGTAGAACAAACAACATTTTACAGCAATTCCAATAAGCACAGTAGCAAAATGTGTAGTCCCTTTACCACTTTGTCCCCAAGCCCAAACTAACAGCAAGGGGCACTCTCTGAAGGTCTCATCTCTGAGAGAAAGCCGTGGTAGAAGAGGATCAGGAAAGGGGTGGTCCTGACTAGCTGCCCCTGCTCTGGCTGTGGAAGGCCTGTAGCAGTGGGAACGAGCCAGACCTTGGGGTGCCCTCATCTTACCCCGAGCCTGACCCCAGCAGCTGCCCTGGCTCTGAAGCTCCAGCACCCTGCCCAGCTGCTGCAGAACTTCATGTATTTCGGTTTTAGGCGCTTAGCTTTTTGTCTTCATCTGAACATACCAATCAGAACATGAAATGCTTGCTTTCACATTCAGCACAAAGCTCAGCCTGCGCTTTATATCCCATTTCCTTTCCCCTGCCATCACGTCCTGGCACATGACCAGCAACCAGAGCTGGCACAAGGGATAAGCCCAAACACAAACCTGTGACAACCTCCTTTTCCCTCTCTTTTCTCCTCACCCAGGACTGTGCTGCTCACATTGCACACCCAGCCTTCCGGGAAGCTCCCAGGCCTGTCTGGTGGCCCTGCAGTGGCAGCCTTGGACTCTGAAGGGGCACAGTTGCACTATATATCAACAGTAAAACTCCTGGATACTAACAGTCATGTTACCAGCAGTGACTAATATGCTCTGGAAATAATGCCAGAGGAAACTGCTAGAACATGCTGAGGGTGGTTATAAACTGTCCTTCTGAGATTAATTTCTTGGACAGTTGGTCAAAATAGCAACCAACCAAGCTATTATTGAAATCTTTGTTACTTTTTTTTGCCTTCTCAAGTGACCTTAGTCACTTAGCCCTACTGCTGGGAAGCACCATGAGGCCAGACTACGTGCTCTCCTTTCAAACCACACTCCCCAGACACTGGGACTCCACCAGCACTGTGATAAGCCTGTGTCCAGAAATGATGTGCCCCTGGCTAAAAATTGATTATTTAACAGAGCTACTAAAAAAACTGGGATCTCTCTCTTTAAGCGTTTGACCCTGAGGCAGAACAGGAGGGGAGGGAGTGAGGGAGAAGGAGAGAGAAGATGGTAATCGCTTTAGATAACAACCTGACTCATGGTAATAGCAGCCTAATTGCTATCCAAGGGCTTTTAGCAGGAAACAGACACACCTGGAGAGGCACTCGTGCAGAGAAATATTAGTTTTAAATGGAAGGAGGACAGACATTGAAATGAACTTTCATCTGAGCACAGTGGAAAGTAAGAAATATTTGTTTGCTTATGCAAAAGTCACCTTACGTCCAAGAGCTACTCGGTATTGGGGATGGTGTATAATTCATGTGAGAAACAGATACATGCCAGGGCTTAAAGTGAAATCAGGATTTATTCTTAGACAGGGGAAAAGAAAATAGCCATGTTTTGGGAGGAAGTGGTTGAATGTTCTCTTTCCAGAATAAATCAGTTTCCACAATGATTCTGACCCTTCCGTGAATAAAATTCGCAAATGTCCGTTCAAAAATACGAAGTAGGACCCTCATGTGAAAGTCAGTATGATCACACTAAGCAGTTTGCTTAGGAGAAAGCTCCATACGAATGGGATGATTTGTCATTGATTGATCAATTCCATGTAAGTATCCAGCATGCCTTCTGAATGCAGCAGCGTTGCTGTCTTACTTACACCAAAGATCTTTCTGCACTGCTCTGTAGTGCACTGCAGAAGTAGCTCTTTCGTTGGAATACCCAGCCCCAAATCTGATTGCAGCAGTCTGACACAGCAGCTTGACGGTCAGCCCAGTAAACAAGACCGCGTTTCCATGATAGTCTGTGGGCAAGCTGCTCAGCCCCTGTTCCCCAGGGGCTGTTACTATTTCCTAAATCTGTTCTCAGAATGGAAGCTGTGGCAAACAGGTGTTTCCTGTAGCTCTCAGTCACAGCCCTGCTAGCTAGGAGAATCAAGACCTTCTGAATCACAGATGATAAAACGCTACTTTGTTCACACAGTATGTGCTCTGTGCAGTGAGTCGAGTGTTAGAATCGAGACGAATGTGTCAGGTGTGTATGGGTAACTACACATTACTTTGAATGTTTCCCTTAAAAATATCATTTTCCTATTTGTAACTTGCATTTGATAAATTTCTAGAAATATTATAAGCTAGAAATTATCCATCTTGTATTGCTGAATAATAGTACTGGGGTAAGCTGCTATGGCAACAGATGTACGATCTCTGGATTCACGCATAAAATGTTCATACAGTAACAGCTTTTTGGATACTCCTTCAGTGTACAAGCAGGAAAGTATACTGAGCTATCCCAGTAATCTCTGGGAAGAGAGCAGCTATAAAGTAAACTGACATTTTTACTGCACTACATTGTTTTTGAAATATTCATAAATGCATCTCTCACATTAAAAAAAAAAAAAAAAAACAGAAAGAACACAGAGACCAAAACAACAGTGTTGAATCACTGACATGAAAACATTTGATGAATATTTATTATAAATTAGTATTTACATTATACTTACACTTGGAAATTCAACCAGTCGTGGTTTGGCATTGCCAGTGTGTTACATATCAAATCAGGTAACCATCCTTGTCCATCAAGCAGCTAATTACTTTTTTCTTCTTCTTTTTTAAGAGCTTAAATTTTACAGAAAAGGATCTTTCTCTTAGAAATATATTAGGTTCAGATGACCTTGACCAAAGGTCAAATGAATTGTTCACATTAATCACCAGGGCTTTGATTTAGCCTTTATTTTTCAGTTTGGAATTCTCTTAAAAAGAGGGGAAGATGAAGTAGAATTCATTTTATTATCACCATTATCCCTATGTGGCCAGTCCACAGGCACAGGTCTGTAGGTTGCTGACTAACACAGTGTGTGTCTGTCACAGACAGACATGGGTCAGAAGTGTCCACCATAGAAGTTCAGTTCATACAGTCAAGTGTACAGCTACAAATGCACGCTCCTGATGATGATGTCTGCCTGGAAACAGAGTTTTTGTTTGCAGACGTGTAAATAGGAAGGCACCAATGGAATAATTAGAGCTACTATAGAATAAACTGTGAAGTGCCTATCACTTCATAACTTTAAGAACAGGTTACAAAAACACCTGAAGGGGTGTCATAAGTGAAGCTGTTTGGGTCAGGAAGATGGGTCAGACTGAATTCTCTATTTCTGAGGCTCTGCAATCCCTGTTCTTTCAGTGTTGTAAGCAATAGCTTCACACAGGCCCTCAGGTAGTAAGGTAGATTCCAGGGGACGAAAGTTGAAATGAGATGTCAGGCAAGGGGGAAGAAAGAGAACATGTGGAAGAGTGTCATACACTCTTAGTCATTTTTCTACCAAAACGTTTTCAGTGTCTATGGCTCATTGAAATAAGTCTTTGGGAAAAAAGTTTTTTTAAAAAAAAACTGTAAATTATCTGGCACACATCTGCACTGTACAGATATTTTTACTTAATATGTGCTGGAAGATTTAACTGGTAGACAGTAAATACATTTTTATGAAGCAGAAAGATGTTTTAAAAGAAAAATACTAACAATTGTGTTTTCCGAATATAAGAGCTTTCTAACTGCAGGCATTCAAATACTATGCATTAGTGTTGCTATATTGGGAAATATGCAGACTGGGCGTGCTAATTTCTGAGAATATTTGTTCACTGGCTATTTGCAAGAAGCGGCTGATGACAATGTCCTTGGCCTTGGTGGTCTCCATTTTTCTCTCTCGTGATATCTGCGTGCTGATTTGGTCTACATTAGTCATGATGAGCTCTGAGGCCAGGATCTGAGTGGGGGATGCCCTGTTGGCTGTGCTGTCCATGATGTACTGCTTGTACAGCTCCATCAGCTTCTGCTCCAGGTAGTCGTTGAGGGCTGAGTCGGAGAGGGGCTGCTGGTGTGGCACCAAGCTCGCCACACGCCAGCACGATGAGAAGCCTTGGGCCTGCTTGCGGCCCATCTCACTGGGGGGAACTGGCACAGACTCCATAGGCGGAGGAATCTCTGAGGACTCCAGGAAGGGGCCTATGCCGCTGTCACAGGTAAAATCGGTTGCCACTGAGCTAATAGGCACCACACAGTCCCCAGCTATGTGCAAATCACTGTAGTTCTTGCAAATGCTTTTGCAGGAGGATGGAACCAGGTAGGTGTCTTTTCTTGCCAGCCCTTCGCAGACATCCATAGCTGGAGATGTCTGCCCTTCAGGCAGTGAGTGCTGCATGGGCTGTAGGAGATTGTCTTTCTGCTTTCTGCTGTGTTTGCTACCTCTAGAGTGAACTGAAGAAATGCATTTGCCAGCAGATCTGCATCTCTGAAGGAGGCTTTTTCCTTGTGCTTCATCCCTGATGGAATAATTAATGGACCTCATTTCATACACCACTTCATCTACTGCTTGGTTGTTGCAGAGCTCAGAGTCTTCACAGAAATAGGCGATTCTGTAAAGGTAGCCTTCCGACAGCATCCTTCAAGAAAGCAAAGGAATCAGAAGCAGACAGAAAAATGACAAGAAATCATTAGTTCATTGCCAAGTCATTGAGTGGTGATTATACTCACAGGTCTGTTACTAGCTGCAGATATATCTTTCCAATTTGGGCATTAACAAGTGTTTGTCTGTCTGGGAGACTTATTGAAGTGAATGGTTTGTTTCCCTATTGTGATGTTAACTCAATCACATCAAAGTATATTCTGCATAACATAGTATATGGTATGGATAATACACCCAAAGACAAGTGAGTTGGGAAGAGAGGAGCAAGTGGTTTGTTACAGTAATAATTGCGGTAATAGTTTACATTTAAATATTTACATTTTTGCCCATGATTTCAGTTCAGAAGCCAAGGGTTTTCCCCACCCTTCCCAAATGCTTTGAAGCGACTTTTATTGTGTGTAGTTTGTCACCTGTTTCTGAACTATGTTAATTTTAGATTCATATTTAGAGTGTAACTCTGTCTTTTCCATACTGATCAATGACTGCAGGTGTGGTTCCCTTTTCACTAAAAATTCTCAGATTGTGAAATTAGCATTTACTACTTCTGCATGAGGAACCTAGACAGGCTTGAGCAGTGGGCCCACGAGAACCTCAAGAGGTTCAACAAAGCCAAATGTAAGGTCTTGCACCTGGGTTGTGGCAACTCCCACTATCAGTACAAGCTGGGGGACGTAAAGATGGAGCACAGCCCTGTCAAAAAGGACCTGGGGGTACTGGTGGATGGCAAGCTGAACCAGCAGTGTGCCCTCACAGCCCAGAAAGCCAGCTGTATTCCTGGCTGCACCAAAAGAAGCGTGGCCAGCAGGGTGATGGAGGTGATCCTGCCCCTCTTCTCTGCGCTGGTGAGACCTCACTTGGAAAACTGCGTCCAGATGTGGAGTCCTGAGTACAGGAGAGACATGGATCTGTTGGAGCACATCCAGAGGAGGACTGAACACCTCCCTTGTGAGGACAGGCTGAGAGACCTGGCACTGTTCAGCCTGGAGATGAGAAGTCTCTGGGAAGGGAAGACCTGATAGCAGCCTTTCATTATCTATACGGGGGCTATAAGAAGGAAGGGGACAGACTCTTTATGAGGATCTGTGGTGATAGGACAAGGGGGAATGATTTCAAACTCAAAGAGGAAAGATTTTGGCTGGATATAAGGAAAAAGCTTGGTGGTTTTTTTTTTTTTTTTCAGTGAGGGTGGTGAGGCACTGGCACAGGTTGCTCAGAGAGGTGGTGGATGCCCTACCCCCGGAGACATTCAAGGCCAGGCTGGAGGGGGCTCTGAGCAACATGACCTAGCTGTAGGTGTCCCTGTTCATTGCAGGGGAGTTGGACTAGATGACATTTAAGGATCCCTTCCAACACAATTCTATGATTCCATGATAAGCTGGATGGAATTGCCTGTAGTTTTAAGACATTAAAATGTCAGTGGCATAAGCAAGGATTTTTGGAGGCATGCATTCATCAGCTCTGAAATCATCTTTTTGGTTCTAGCAGTCACGCTCCAGGTACTGGAGCTGGTAGCTCAATCTCAAAGTCTGTGCAGACATGTTGTCAATGAAAGGTAAGACTCACTAGCAGGGAGAGAAATGTGTCTGCGCATCACCAAATGTTCTGCCCAAGTTTAAGCAGTTCCACTGCCACATAATCGTTGTTAAGTCCACCTTTGTGTCTTTTATTTAAACAGATGTCAAGGAGATGATTCACAGGAAGGATGTTATAAATGAATTGTGTGGTCCAGCAAAGAGAATGTAAATCTTAGTTACATAGATAGATTTTTCCTTAATACAAAATATCTTGTGATAGAGAAGCAAACAGATTGTCTTTGTATTAACAGTGATTACTTCTTTCACTTACAGTTTAATCCATTCATATCATTTTAATCCTTATGGGTATTGTCTGTGCAGCATTTGAGCATATGTCGCAGTTATTTATCAAAACACCTGCTGTAAAGGAGCACTATAACTCACACTGTGAGTGGAGAGGTGGAATCTCTCTGTCACATGCCATACTACTTCATGGTGTTGTTGACTGTTAGATTCTTCACTTACAAGAGTGAAAAGATTTTCATTTCTTCATCAGGCTTTTCTTGTGTTACAGTTGCTTGTGCAAAATGCTGCAGTAGTAATAAATGTTGGCTAAATACTGACTATGGACTTTATGCAGATGTTGGCAAGAAGACAGCATGAGACTTTCCCCAGAAGGGAAACAAATCATTTCCACATTATGAAAACAGCTGGAAGAAAAATAAACTTCCTTCAGAAGGAAATGTTCATGAAAATTAAATGTATCCAAACACTTGCTTTGGTGACCCTGGAGCCCCTCTGCTGCTGCAAGTTGTGTGAGATTTCCCACAGGCAGGTAATACTTAGTGAAATATAGTCTATTTACATGAGAGGCAAAAGAGAACACATATATCTAGGGCTTGGCATTCCCTGGGGTACCTTGCTGTCGCCTTGCTTCAGATTTTAGCTGTGGATGAAGTACCAGCACAGAGATCTTACCCAAATGCTTGAGCTGCTCAGGCTGTAAGCCCACCTCCCTCTCTTCCTTCTCCTGCCTTGCCCTCCTTGTGCAGGGCAAAGTCTGTTCCCTTCCCTTGCTCACCCTGGGCCAGAGAGATTTAGTGTCAAGTTATCACCAACTTAGGCTAGCTTGAATCTGGAATTGTTATACACTTATTCCTACGCATACTTTCAATGTTGATTCTGAGAAATGAGTGAAAATGGAACATATGGCCTATTCACTTTTTAACTAAAATGCACAAAGCCATGTGTGCCCAGGTAGCATGTGACATGTCTGTCTTTCCTACTGCCCAGATGTTTCTGTCATAAGGTGATGCATGAAGGAAATGAAACTGCTGGTTTCATTTCTTCATGCTGCATTCTGCAGTACTTGTTTTCAGAGGTTTAGAGCACACAGTCTGAGACTGGAGTAATAGCAAATGCAAAAACATAAGGCTTCCATCATGCCTAGGAATTGCATGTTTGGCTCTCAGAGTTACAAGGCTACCCTCAGAAGGCTGCAAGGGCTGTGGCACTCATCTGACAACATTCACAGAACTGCTAGGAAACCTAACTGAAATTTTGATAGGCAGTGTTCAGAGCTGGAATGCTAAGTGTGTCTCTGTCTGATGTCTGCCTCTGGTCCTAATAATATATAACCATGTGTCATGGTTTTGTGATTTTCGGTTATTGGTATTCCACATCATAACATCATGTAGTGGATATACCTGGTTCTCAGAAGAGAAGGACTACTACAGTCCCCACAGTACTTTGCTCCTCTGTTACCATTTCCCAGCCAGAGGGAAAAGATAAAAGCTCACAGTATAAAAACTTGCAGATCACGAGACCTCGTCCCTTTTTCCGCCATCTCTCGTCTTGGCAGCACCTCGCTCTCCAGCCGTCTTATCGTCGGTAGTAGAGTAAGGCCTACCTTGATTTTGGGACATTCTCTCTCTCTGTATTGGATTTATCAGCTTAAATTGTAATTATATTGTATTATAGTGTGTTGTTTTGCATTCCGATATCTTATTTAGTAAATTAGTTTGTTTCTCCTCAGATTGTTGCCGCTGTTCTTTGCTCTCAGGGCCATCTCCTTACCCTTTTCCCCTTTTCCCTTTTCCCGGGGCGTGGGTCCGTGGATCCCCCGTCCCCTTTGTCACGGAAGTGGGCTGAACGCCCGTAAACTGTTGACACCATGTCACATTATTCCATCACTGCTGATGGCTGGGCACTCAGCTGGGTCACCTTTAATTCTTATACTTTATATCAGACAGGGATGACAGTTCTCATTAATTCTGCTTTCTTGTGTCCCTTCTCTTAATCCCCCTTTTGTGCCATATACATGTGTATACACTGAGATTCCAAGTGCATGGGAATTATGTCTATTGCCTTTCAATATTTTGAGTTTCATGCTCCTTAAATTTGACATTCACTTCTCTTCTCCTGAAAATAATTGCGTGATTTTCATTGCACGAGGAAAAACGGTCTTGTTTACAATATTGATCTGATGCACTTTGCATATGAGTTGGACAAACAGATATTTCCTTGTGCAGTTACTGCGTCAGCAATGGGAGCTATCTGCATCTTACCTAAGCACAGATTGCAGTGGAGACAGAGGGAGAAGGCTGTCTGATTTACAGTCTTTGCTATGTTACCATAGTCTTTATTACTCTCAGAAGCTCTTGAAAAGTCATATTGTCTTCCCTGGGGTTTTTGTTCAGTTCTTCAGAGGAATAAAAGCCTGAAGGCAGGATGAATGTTTAAAGTCATGTGGAGAATACAGTCGTATTGCTATTATTTTCTAAGCGGCAGCAAATTTGCTGGAATATAATGCTTGGAGATGGTGCCACTGTTTGCTTAAAGACCTCATATTAGACTCTGGGAGCAAGCAAATAGAATGGGAGTTCTTGGCTCAGGATAAGCAAAAAGCTTAAGGAAAGCCTGAGAAGTGTACACAAAGTTATATGATGAATTGTGACCTATATAAAAGAACTGAGCACGATCAAAAGTTGCTAGGGAGAATGGAAAGAGCATAGTGCCAGCTGAGATCATAGCTCAGCAGGGAAGGGGACATTCTTTAGCAATGCAAAAGGAGGGAATTGTAAGCTCACAGAAGAGACAAGCCTGTTTTGAAATGGAGTATGTCTGGCTTTCAGCTCTCTGAATGAGACTCTGAACAACACTAAAGTTGTGCTGTTGGTCATTTCAGTTCAAGTTATAGCACAGGGTGTAGCTTTAAGTATAGCTTAGTTAAGCTGTAGGTATTGCTTAACTAAGTTCTAGCTGACTTACTGGATTGGACTGTAATTAAAGTCTCCTTGTCCTGAGGGAACCCAAAGCCCATGGATCCATCTTTAGTACTTTTTTTCCCCAATCTTAACAGACACTTGTATAGACTATGGAGAAACTGACTCTCTCATCGGGGTTTGAGATCCACCTCAAACATCAGTGCATGCATGCAAGAATTCCCCTGGCAAGCAGGATAGGCTGGAGCAGAGAGCCTGCATATGCCTGCAGGACCCAGAAGTCACCTTTCACCAGCTCCTGGGAAGCTAGCATAAGGAAATCAGGACAGTGAAGAAAGTAGTGAAATTAGCTCTGCATATGGATGAGTGTAGCCTTTCCTTAATGCATGAAACCCAAGGATGTTTAGTATCTGAACCCTGTTTGATAAAACATTATGTCCAGTGCCCAGAGCTGGCTTGGGTAAATGTAATGGGGGCTGCTTTTTGAGGGTGGAATTGTCCTACTTAGCCCACAGTAGAAGAGGACTAGCAAATAGGGGCTTCTACACAAGCAATGGAATGCTACCCACTGTGCATGTATCTTCCTCTCCCTGCTGCTATGGAAGATCTGGGACCTGTAGGGCTGCACCACAGGGTTCTGCCAGCAACAGCAACAGTCATGAGCCAAGCCCTTCTTGACCGCTCCCCGCAACTCTCTTAGCTCCAATCCTTTTGTCTTCTCTCAAAAAAAAAAAAATTGAGTCCAGCTCATCTTTACTTGCATGTCCATAGTTCAAGAGATGCAGAAAAGCTAGGAGTTCCTCCCCTGCAAGGAATATTTGAGCTACTTTGCGGGGAACAAATAGAGAAAGTTTGAGAGGATTATAATCCTGTGTATCTCCTTCCCCAGTGACACAACACACCTTATATGTTCATTGTAATGTTGAATGTTCTTGTTTGACCATTGTCTACCCACTGAACTCCAAGAGCAGCTAGCTTCTCTCATTTACAAAAAAGTCTTTTAATATCTGTTTGACTGATGCTGTACCTTTAAGTGGAGTTTTGTGGGGCAGGCTTCCATAAAAATACAGCAAAAACTCTATGGGGTAAACTGAGCTTCTTGAGCTCTTAAATCTCTTCCCATCTAATTCTGTTTCATTAGTTGAAGTTCCTTGAAGCCTTGTACAAAGCAAGCCTGATTCACCACTTTTCACTCTTCCCTTCCTTAACCATCTATACCTACACAAAGTTATTTAGGACACCATCTATTTGATTTGATAGCGTTTTACATCTAATACACAAAGCTTTAAGCAGCAGTAGAAAATGAGGCAGGAACAGATCAAGCTCCACGTTCGTAAGGGCAACTTGTCCACACAACAGTTCTATACTGTGCTCTTCTTCAGGGTGGAAGTCATTTCATGTTTCTAGATTTCTGTGTTTATTTTAATGAGCTGTTGGTTGTTGCTATGACTGAACTATTTGGACTGAAATATTTTGTATCTAAGCAGTTGAAGTACAAGGGACTGATAAAGAAGAGAATACACTTTGTAGAAGAGAAAAGGATGAACAGTAAAGCAAGAAAGACAGAAAATGCTGAAGGATCTTTCCTGGGAGAAGAGGGAAGAAATAGTGCATTAACAAGCCTTGAAACATTAATCACATCTGCTGTAGAGTGTAAAAAAAGGAGGGGAGGGTGCATGTTGTGTGTGGATTTGTATCAAACCAGAATATTGGCTGTAAATCAGGAAAATACAATGACAAAATATTTTTAGGTTTGTTTTTTTTTTCCAAAAAAGTCTCAACATTTTTCTATGAACATATTTTAATATAAATCCCATTTCATCTATTATGGTGCCTATTTTTATTTCTAGTCTACAAATTGGGTACTCCACTCTTAAGATGATTTGGATAGCATGCTACCATGTAAAGAAAGACCAAAATAAATACCATAGTTACGAATAAAGCAATACATCTGGTAAGACTCCCTTTAAAAGTACTTTGAAGTACATTATTTTGGTAGGACTTTACAACAGTCTTCAGAAAGATCAGAGGATCGATCAATTTTTTTTTTACATTCACAGACACAGTTAATCATGGCTCTGAAGACAGACGGTTCTGAAATGCTCTTATTGCTTCCTAACACAGCAGAAATTGCATGTGGACGGTGGCTGAGACTCTGCAAACACACGCATGCACTCAGAACAGTCAGAAAAAGCGTATCTTCATTTTACCAGCTACCAGATGTGATCCCACACAAACAGAACCACGCCACCCTGGTAAGCAAGAGCAATGTTTTCATATCTTTATATAACGCATAGCGTATCTTAGTTCTTACCTCTGAAGATCAGCAGCTGATCAGTGCAGAATACTGGTTGTCTTACAATCAGTTTAAAGCTTCCTGTGAGTCTGTCCTACCCTAAAACGCAACCTTCTGTTTTTATTTCCTTTTCAAATGCACTTCTAAGATGACGTGCTTTATTTCTAATCCTCTATAGTGCAGAAGTATAGAAAGAAAGTCCCTTAGGAGATGAGGGGTTTTTATAACTGAGTGAACTTCAACATGCTTGACTTGCTTCCTCTTTTACGTCTAAATGAAACTTTGTTAAGAAACTGTGTATTGTTAAAATAGCCGATTGCAACACACTCAGTCCATGTGCAGCCGGACTCCTCTTTATTAACTTTATTTATAATATACAAAACAAACAAACAAAAACAACAAAAGCCTAGTGAATTGAACAATCTTAGAGAAAGTACTCATATTTTGGTGATTTGTGGCATACCCCACTTTAACCATTATGCATCATTTTAACAGAGATATCAAGACATCTAGTTCAAGAATTTCATGCCAAATACACGTGCCAAAGCAGAGATGCACTCACAGCAGCTCTATTTTGTTGTCTTCAGACCCTCTGACATCTCAGCTTCCACCAAACAGCACAGCTTGGCTGGTTAGTGAGGCTTTGCTTTTGCAGGATCTGCAAAACCTGTCCTGAGGAAGGTTAGACCCAGTGTGCGCTCGGTACCTCAGTGCCTGCCATACCCAGGCAGGCAGCATCTCTTAGCAAGGGCAGCATGTTAAAATTCATTGGACAAGTGGAGTTCACTCTCTGAGCTTGAGATGCATGAACAACAACAATGGTTTTGTGATTGGTGCTGGAGTATTCCTTAAGGGTCAAAGGACATTTACTGTTTGAAGGATGTAATGGCAAGTCCAATGCATCAGGAACGTATTCCCATCCTCAAAAGAGAGAAATGCTTCAAGTGAGCTGCTCCACCAAAGAGGTTTAATATAAATCTCTGCTTAGCATGGGCCTGCTTTGTCAAACAGTTCAGGGGCAGCTAGCTGCTTGCCACCTGTAGGTGAAATGTCTGTTCAAGAAATTATAAATGGAGAGCCTTTGAGAGGACCTATATTCCATAGCTTTTTCTTAAAATTAGTAGTAGGAATAAGTGCAGATAATAAATCAATTTTCTTGTTTGTATATCCAAGCAGGTATGTATGCACTACGTGCATGCTCTTTTCTCCTCTCATACTTCACAAAAATTGAGACTTCTCTTGTCACAACTCAGAGATCTTTTCCTCTTTCCCTTCCATCTCAACTTGTCTTCATTCATAATTTTTTTTTTAACCTTGAGTGGTCAAATTGTTTTACCTATATTTTTTTCCAAAAGTCATAATACTGCTGCACCAGCGCATTCCAAATGAAGTACCTTACTCTACCAGTGATCCCATTGACTGCAGAGAGTATGTTGTCATTTCCTTGCACAACTATGCATGGGCACATAAGCATATAAGCCCTGTTATTTAATCTGTAGTGTATGATTCACAAGTGGCTTGTAGTGTCAAAGGGCAGTGTTCAGGGTTGGTTGGCCTCTTTCTATTGACAATGCCTGTCAAAAAGCCAAAGATTGTTTCTTCTTTTCTGAAAGATAATTCAGATATAGATGATTTTTAACAAAAGCAAGCAAATAACAAAAAATCTAAATGCCACCGGCTTTATTTAGACATCTCTAGCCTCAAATAAGGAGGATAAAAGGTGATCTACTATGTATAGACTGATAGATAGATAGATAGATAGACAGACATATTTACTGAGACTGAAGTACACAGCAAATACTGTGAAATGCATCAGGGCATTTCAGTCAGCAGCAGAGAGCAGCTTGAAACTGCATTGTGCTGTGCAGAAAGCAAACTGTACCTATTCTTTGAGCAATGGAGCTTATTATTTCCCATCTCAGCAGCCAACTTGACTAAATGGGCTATCAGCAGCTATACCTGTTGTGTTTGCACCTTGCAGATCTTTTTAGAATCCTCTGGGGTCATTTTTTAAGCTTTCTAGGATGCAAAGACATCAGTCAGTTCTGCCCTTATACACAGAATTTGTATTGTGGTTGGACTAGTCCATTTTTTAAGAAGTCAGTTTGCACAGAGGAAATTCAGCAGTGCTTTTTATTTTCCTGCATTTTTCCCCAAGATACATTCTTCCTTTGTACATCGTTAAACTTTCAAATTACCCAAGTAAAACGTGAAGATTTGCAGGTTCACTTTCTTTAGTTTTGTTTAACGCTTTGCATACACTGAAAACTTCTTTAAATGCTCAAAACTCATAGAAATATTTTCTGAAAACAAGGTGAAAAATATACCTTCATTATCATTTTCTGTTTGTAAATCTCAGTACACGTAGCAAATGCACTTCTGGCAGTAAACAAATTAAGCAGCCGTTCCAGATCACTACACTTAAATGCTACTGCAGAATAAAAAATAGCTTGAGCCTGTATCTCAATTCCATAGTGCCGGATCACTTCTTACCCCAGGAATGCCAGCTTCTTTGAACACAGGGTATTACTATGCATTCTTTGCTTCACACATCTGAAATGGTTACTCCTATGCTCAGTTAATTAAGTAATTACATCCAGTGTATCAGATAGAAAGGCATCATCATTAGATCTCTGATAAGACTAATCAGTAGATCTAGGAGGAAATTCTTTGGCTGCTTGAGATGTACTTCCACCATTTATTCAATACATAATATTTATTTTGTACAGTGCAGTACCTGGAGTGGGGACTCCCGCAGCCAACAGCGTAGTCCTAGAAGAGGACACTGACAGTGGTTCGCTGATGTTGTCAGAGCAGGGTGTAGCTTACCATTCTCTCCTCCCCTTGGCTTTCTTCTCCCAAGAACCTTTTTCTGATTTTTTGCCTTTGGGAGAGCTCTTCATTCCCTTCTCAGCAGGTCTCCTAATTTAATAAGCTTAACCTTCAGCAATTCCCAGCTGTAGAGAGGAGCAGCTTGTTTCATCTGCTGTGCCTTGAGGACAAGGAATACTATTCACCTCCACAGGAACAGCTCATTACAGTATCAGCACTTTCCTTCTCGGCTTTCCACTGGTCAGATTTCTTCTGAGGCTGGATGGACTCTCTCATAAACCAAGATTAGCTGTGTAATTCCAAAATAAGAACTAGTTAATTATAAAACTTCCATGCTACATTGAGTGGCAATACAAACAGGCTGCAACACTGCCTACATGTACAAAATCCTACCACATGACAAATATTCTAATTTTATATTGATTCTTTTAATTTTATTGAGTCTTTAGTTTTAACAAACTAAATCACGGCTTGTGCTGCTAAACTACTTCTTGGTTTACTGACCACTAGTCACTAGTGGTGAGACTTCAAGATATCAGGGAAAGTTTTTATCTGGAAAACAGGATTGTGCAATATATAGTCTTTTTTCCCCCTTTTTGTAGTTTTTTTTAGAATATGCCAACATAGCATAATAAAGTTGAAACCACTCAGGCTACTAAGAAGGGATTTTCTGATAGTGTAACAAAATACCACGAAAAATTGCAGAAATCCGAGGTATTACAGAAGTCTGGTTATTTCAGTTGTATTGGCACACGTCTGTACTTTCCAGGGAGAGCCACCCAGTGGCAGCTAGCTGTATTTCTCGTATATTTTTCTCATGCACTGGCTTTTATTTTGACTGATTACCACATCCCTAACTTCTTATTTTTACATCTTTTCAACAACCAAGAAAATTCATGTTTTTCCACTCAGGTTCTCAAGTAGTAAAATTCCATTAAAAATTATGTCTGAATTCAGGCACTGTCTTCATGAGGTTTACAACAGAGATGACTTGGGGAAGTAGGGAATGTGCAACAGAACAAGCAGTTGACCCACTGACTACTCTTAAGATCATAATAAAAAATCCTCCATGATTCCAGGAAAGCATTGCTGTGGTCTTTCTAGAGTCAGTTATTCTTGGGCAAGCAAGAAAAGGAAAGGCAGCAGCATACGTCATGGGCTGAAATGACCACAGGCAAGCCATGGATTCTGTCTGCTAGCAAAGAAATCACACTCACCGCAGCTTGCTGCTGAAGCAGTACCAAGGGACATGGGACCTAGCATAGAGGAAGGAATGGGATTGTGGACAAGCATCTGAAAAGCAGGTATAAAGCCAAAGGTAGCTGAGCCGATTTTTTGAAATAGATGGTTGCCACTAAGGAACAGAAAAAAAAAAAAATCAAGCAATTACATAGGCAGAGTAAACCAAGAAGCTTTTCCAAATGAAAAATAAAAGAAAGTTCGCAAGGAAAATCGATAGCAGAAGAGTTTTGAACTGCATAAATATGAGGAAAGCAATGAAAGAAAAAATGGATCAATTTCCGAACAAATATACTTGAAGTGGGAGTCAGTATATTATTCAAAATTGTATATTTGATGTTGTGTTGCTTGGAGGACTTTCAGAAGATATATTCAGGAAGACTAGGATAGAAACAAAACAAGGAATAATTTAATATAATAATTAATAATAATTAATTAATAATTAATATAATAATTAAATTAATAATTAGGAATAATCTAGAACATAAAAAAAAAACAATAAGAGCCATCAATGCATCCTTGTAGCAAAGAAGGACAATTACTTCCTGTGCTGCAATAGACAGAGTGCTGCCAGCAGATTGAGAGAGCTGATCCTTGCCCTCTGCTCAGACCTGATGAGATACACTTGGACTGCCGGCCCAGGGTTGGAATCCCCAATGGAAGATCCCCAGTGCACACTGGAGCAAGTTCAGCACAGGGCCACAAAGGTGATTAAAAGACTGGAGCATCTGACACAAGAGGAAAGGCTGAGACTGCTCAGCTTCACAAAGAGGAGGCTCAGGGCAATTTATTCATGTGCATAAATACTTGGCAGGGGAGTTCCCACCCTTGGAGGCATTCAAAACATCAAAAACAGTCTCGCTGACCCTGCCTTATGCAGAACCTGTAGTAGACAGTTTTCAGAAGCACTTCCAGCCTCAGCTGGTCAGGGATTTTACGTAGGAAGGGTGTAGAAAATACGGAATTCGGTACAAAGGACAACAAATACTTCTCTGTAAACATTTGTTGTTACTGCAACATAAAATAACAGTGATGTTTGAAACCACACCAACACAGTACACAAATACATGGGATTGTAAGCACAACAATGCAGTAGATAAAAGCTGGGTATGTAATTAGATAAAGAGGTAACAGAACAATTGCAAAGGAGAAATACGCAGACTCAATTCAAAGGAACATTTTTATGATCAAAGCAACTTTGGATATTTCACAGTTCAGGCTATACTGCATACTACGTGTTTCTATGCATCTCTGAGTGAGACCTATAAATATTGTATGTTTATTAAAATCACTTAATACCAACTATTAGTTCATATGAAAATTTCAGGAAAAGAAGACAATCTTGTGGATTTGGTTACAAAAAAAAGGAAACAAATTCAAGTGATTTCAGTTATCACTAAGCAAAACTGGAAGCTAGCAGAAAGCAAACCAAAGAAGAAGCCATAGGCCACACTTCCATAGCAAAAGATATTACTGGAACAAATTTGACTGCTGGCATGAAGAAACCAAAAAGAAAAGTAGGAATAGTACCTAATAAACTGAAAAGTTTAATTTCAAAGTCAGTATTAAAGAATGTTTGTATTGCTCTGGGCATTCTAGAAATGCTGAAAAATGTAGGGGCCATGTGTATCAGGTAAAGTTGGTTATTTGCTTTTTTTTCCCCTTAATTTGCTGTTCAAGTTTTGTTTGCTAGGTAGTTGGCACCTTAATGACTTGGTAGATATTTTCATAAGGAGAAAACGAGGTAAGTCATCAGAAATTGGACGTGTTTCAGCATCATCTTAAAAACTGAGCAGCCTTTCATGCAAAGTCAGTCAAGGAAAAAGAAAAGACAATAACATAATTATATACACCCAGGCACCAGGCTAAGGAGCATTTCATATCAGAGTGTAACTGACATTCTGCTATGAATTCACTACTACAAGTAAGTAGGAAACATTTCACAACAATCCAGACTCACCCAGGCGTGATATGTGATGCAGTGATCACAGTAATTTACATGCAGCTGTGTACCAGAACTCTGCACTTTGGACTCAGTACTGTTCTGCCAAAGCAAGACTCATTCCTCCTCTGGATTATAGCTGCTTTCTGCCCATAAAGCAAGTTGTTTGCTTATCACTTACGGACTCTGGAGTGTGGAGAAAGGTAGCCTGTAGGCTCTGCAGTGAGACTGCTGAGGTCAACTGAGATGAATTTTAAGGTCCCTGATGACTGCCCTGTTGGATTGGACTAGCCATTTGCTTGTGTTTAAACTGAAGTGTTTAAATTGGGTACATCACCCTGAAGGAAAGACTGGCAAGTGGAGGGACATATCTCCACATCTCCACAGTTACGCCTCACAGTTTCTCCATGATCCCAGGTGAAGCTCCAGCACCAAGCACGAGCTCTCCTAAAAAGCAGAATATGCTTGGTCACTCCCTTGCTGCCTTTCAGCTCTAAGTAAGAGGGCTATGAAGAAATAACTTCAGGTGTTCTGTTGCTTTCCTGCCAAGTACGATGACCTCTCGGATGAGCTGAGCAGGTTTTACCAGCTCTTCCTGACTTCAGAAGGGCACTACCCATCCGATGTGCAGCTCTTAAAGCAGCCCAGGAAAAAGGACAAATTAACAGCACCCTGGTCCATAACACTGGAAGCGACAGATTGGTCCGATCTGTACTGGTAGGCTGTGGTTGGCAGGAAAGGAGAGGAGCAATTAATCAAACATCTAATTTATCCTCTCTGCTCTGTAAATTGGTCAGCTAAAGTCATGAGTCATAGAGTCATAAACTCAAAGAGTCATAAACTCTTAACCCAGTTTGGACATACCTCGTAAGTAGTGAGATGTTTGTTAACGTGATCAGCTGAAATGTGGAACAGCAGGTGTATCTGTACTGAGGGGAGATGGAACTTTGTTCTGTCTTCTAAAAAATGACTGCTATGTAGGCATCTCACAATTGAGAAGCTCTTTTACCTCAGACTGGTAAAAATCATTCTTTCACATTTTCACTTCCCCAGTCCTGAGGCCCACAACCCCAAAAGGGGCTCAGAATCGTCTGCTGCAAGTGGAATGCATGTAAAGGCACAAAGGAGGGAAGGGCAGTTTGGGCCTCATAAGATTTGCAGTAAAGAGGTAAGACATATTTTGTAAGATTGACTGAGAAACAGACACTCCACCCTTGAACTGCTTCTTCTGCAGTGTACATTCCAGTTACTCATTCTTGCCTTCTGCAGTAAGTAAACTGAGCACTGCTTGTAAAATTGTAAAATGAACTTTCCCATCACCAGGGAGATTGGTTATAGTCTCTGGACCTTAGTCAACAAAACAGATGCAGACTAACAAAGCACAGTGTACATACAATAGCCTCTGTACCTGCAGAAGAACACAACAGATTCAGGAAAAACACCATCTCAGCTTTCCTCCACAGCAGCCTGCTCTTCAGTGAGTGGCTGTATATCAGATTTCTTCATGAGGCTGGTTGCTAGAGTTTATCTGGTGAGGAGTATTTGCATAGTTCCACAATAGCGTAGAGGTTGTTTCTTTCAGTAGGTATTTTCTGTATAATGCCATAAATCTTATCTTTGAATTTTATGGGACTACCTTGGAAAAAAAAAAAGAGGTTCTAAGCTAAAAATATCTTCTTTGAGATAACCCATTTCAAAGAAAACATGTCTCTCCTTTATTTGCCAAAATATGTAGCTCTAAAATGATTTTAAAGCATGTGAAATGTTCAGTGCTTAATTCTGTTCTATAACTCTAAAATACTTCACAGCAGTGAAGGGTGGGGACATAAGAGACCTCTTACATCAAGGATAGGACTATCGGGGGTTTGGTTTTTCTAGGACCAAAACTCCACCACTGCACAGATTCTTCTCAGACAAGATTTTCAGCCTCTTCAGTCTTGACAGTGGTGGTGATTGGTCCAGATCTCTGTGAAGACCCATATTTTCCTGCATTTCTAACCACGGAAATGGCCTTGCAGGTGCCCCTTCACAGGCAATACCACAACTACCTGCCTACTGATGCTCACCAGTAACACAAGGACTCACCCCTGCCAATCCATGGCCCACAACCCACCAAGCAGCATCTGTCCCCCAGCCAACTTCTGCACTTCTTCACATATGCTCCTTCACAGTAGCAATGGTGTCACTGCAGTGTCACTATTGTCACATAGTGGGTAGTATTACTCTAAGAGAGGAGATCTCAGTGCAGCTCCCCCTCAAAGAACCAAATCCTGTAGATGAGCCTTCCCAGGGTTTTGGTTTCCATAGACACTGAGCAGAAGCAAAGGAAATGAAGGGTCTTTCTTGGCCTGAACTGCAGCCTTGGTTACTTGTGCAACGCTCTAAAGTATACACCAATACAGCCCTTTCAGGGGAGCAAAATCTGTTGAATAGCAGTGATTACACCTACATAAGAGGGAAACATAGAGGAAAATATTTGGGACTTCCTTGAAAATCATCATCTCAGAGAAGGGCTTATGGTAAAATTGTCTATCCACTGTTCACCTGTGCCCTACACTTTTGCCATAAGGTCTGGTGTCTTTCAATGTATTTTTTTTTTTTCCCATGGGGTTATTCTATCCAAGGAAATTACCTGACATTAATAGAAGTTTTACAATCTTGGCTTTTAGTACCCAGTATCCATCCTTATTCTGCATTGTGATCATTCTCCTACACTGAAGGACATTCAGAGGAGCAGAGGTTGGGCACCACTGGGCTCCATGTTGAGGTGTAACCTGGGAGCAGCTCAGCACCACACAGCCATTTGCTCACTCCTTCCAAACGGGATGAGGGAGAAAACTGCAACTGAAATACAACTTGTGGGCTGAGATAAAGGCTACTTACCAAGCTAGAAGAGAAAAATGGAAACAGAAACACAATTATAACAGCATAGATACCTGCAATGCAATTACCACCTGCTGACACACAAACAGCAATACATACAGCTTCTGCTGACCAATGCCCACCAGCAACACAAGAACTCATCCCCCACCAACCAACGGCCAACTGCAATAGCTTTACATCTGCATGACTTCATTTGGTTTGGAACAACCCCAGCCCAATGCAGGCCTCTCCCTGTCCACTGCTGCAACACATCAGAGCAGTGGCTCTGCCCTTCTACATCGCAGCTGTGCTCAGCAGAGCTCTCCAGGTGTGTGCTGAAGGCAGGATTGGGATGGCAGTGTTACAAACACATTGTTAAAAACCAGAGTCTAAGGTTCCATGCTAAAAGTAATGTACTTGAGTTAATCTGTTTGGAAGAAAAAAAATCTCTCCTTTATTTGATAGACTATATAGCTCTGAACTGATTTTAAAGCATCTGAAATGTTCAGTGCTTATTTCTCTTACGTAATTCTTAAATCCTTCCTCTCTTGCCCTGTAGGCTGTCATGAGGAATGTGCTTTGTTAGCTGGCATCACCTGTTTCACATACAGTGTCTCAGCTGTCAAAATGACAAAAAGTAAATCCTGCTGCTGAGGTGTATAAGGAAAACATAGCAGTTCAGGCATGGAAGAGCTCTTTGATTTAAGTCAGACTTCTAATTACTGCAACATTTTAAGAAGAAGCAAAAAGCAAAACAGAATCAGTCTTTCCAGAAGGTTTCAGAAAAAAATCCAATTGATTTTTTGTACTCTATACACAATGGATGTTGTGTACTCTATACACTTAAGCAATCGCATAACTGAATCTCTAGGGGAAAAAAAAAGGTTTGGTGGTTTGTTGGGTTTTTTGTATGTTTTTGGTTTTTTTAATCTTACAAAAAATACTGTTGCTGACCTGGTATATGTTTTTTCCATCAATTGCTTGTGGTTAGCAAGGGATGGATAATCACAAAGAAATTAGAGCATGACATAAAAAGATGTATCCAAAGAATTAAAATCAGAAGTAAATGGTTTCAAAGTTTTAAACAATACTGCTATTTTGCTTTGAATAAGTGTTATAGTGCTTTAATTGTACTACTTTCAAAAATGTTTTGCTGTAACTTCTGGCTTTCTAATGCCTGAGCAATCTCATATACTGTCTGAACAGTTCTTCCCAAGGTCTCCAAAGAGTTCTCCACTGTTTTTTCATTGATTCAAGCATCTCTATTAGCCATGAAGTGAGAGTTGCAGACATGCCCCATTCGCTCACATAATTGTCACTTGGTATCCTGAAAAACTGTTTCATTCAAATAATCAGCAATCTTTTCATTCATTCAATTTATTGTATTTCTACCACTATTTGAAACTGAAAGCTTTTTTTTTACACAACTACGTGAGTTTTATTTTTCTTGTAGATCACAGAGTCAATAGGTACTTTTAAATAAGAAGAGTCAAATCCTGATCTCCTCAATTTATTCAGTACCTTCCTTCATCAAACTTCCAAACCGTTTAACTTGTGATGTATACGGACTAGGATGTTGACACAAAAAAAAACAACTTTTTTTTTTTTTTTTTTTTTTTTTTTTTGGAATTGAAAGTGCTTGATGTTTTCAGAGGAGCACAACATAGACTTAGGGCTTGGTCCATTCATGTAAAACTCTAGTATGAAAAGGATAATGAGCTGACCTTCTGAGTTCCCTCTTAGCCTAAATTAATAATATTCTCTGAAAAGCAATGGTGTTAAGCTCTTAAAAAAAACACCACCACTTACTACTTTATGTTATTTGATGTATATTGTATTATTTAAATACAATGTCTGGAAACAGTATATTATTATACTAAATCTTATAAATGCTCATATATATTTTATATACATGTTATTTGCTAAAATTTGTACATTATACATACTAAATAATTATAACTGCTCAGTATCATATCAACATACATTTACCATTAGCATTTATTGCAATTACAATCATTTAGAATTAGTATCATTTATTTTCAAAGTTCATGTTTTTTTAAAAAATATCGCTGTGAATTAACTAGAACTGTACTTTCCTGCACTTCAGATGCCTCTGAGATTTCTGCTATTCTGTCCTTCCCTGTTTTAGCAGGCATACATGCTGCACCATTAATCATCTGAGAACTTTCTACAAAATGCGTCATGGAAGTAGAATTGCCTATTTACTCATTTCTTATCTTGTTTACAAAAATACAACAAACAAAGATAGTAGGCAAAGACATCCAAGAAAAATGTAGTTTGATGTTAAAACTTTAATCTAGTTTGCTCAGTAAGCAGTGACAAATCAACACATAGAAAGCAAACACACACAAACACAAACACTGAGCACATTTTAGGGCATCTGCGGGAGAAACATCCATCTTCTTTCCCTCTTAAATTCCCTGCAAAAGCTTCTTCACTGCACGGAGAGCAAGAATTTTCCTAGAATTATTTTTGAAACATTCAGCAGTGGTGCACACACATATGCTGTGCAGTGTCCTGGTCATTAACCAGATAGGAATTTTTTGCATAGAAGAGAGAAGAAAACTATACATAGAGCATATGAAATTCCACTGAGCAGTGCACTGCCTTGGGCTGACTTCCTATCTCAAATAATATGATAGAAATGAATGTATAAAAGAGCAATTAAATTTCTGTGTATTATTATACCAAAAATATAATCTCATATAGAAAGAAGTCAGCTATGAATTTATCTTATAATAATAGGAACATTCTAATATCATTAGAAAGGTAATTTTTCTATTTCTGCAATAAGTAGATGAATTTTACCACTACTACAATGATGTTCATCATCTGAATGTCTAGTCTTACAATTTTATCTATGCACCTAATATCTTTTGGCCTAATACTCTCAATAAAAAGCACATATAGACAAATTTCTCTTTTATACTTATGAGAATTTTATTAAATTTTGCAGAATAATCAACTCAGCTTCTAGAATTTAGTGCACTTTTAGAGTAATTACTCACAAACATGGGCCAATCAAACCAGACAGATACAGCAGCTTCCATCCTAGCTCTCAGCTCTGCCACTAAGGACCTTCTGCTTGTGCAGAAGAGTGTCATGACCTGAAGAGAATCAAATGCGTGTAAATAAACTCTTCTGAAAATGTACCAAGAGCACTACTGGAATTAGACAGAAGTCAATACCAAAAAGCTGAAACATGAATATATATTCTGTTAGTGCACCACTGCTGGGTAGACTGAAATTGCAAAAGCCCTGGAACATGAGGGAATACCACATGTGACTACAGTGGGCCGTAGTTTTCAGGAAGTTACTCTGGGAAACTTCAGCAAAAAACTGTCTTCAGAAAGAAAAGAAAAACAGGGACCTGCTGTTGGAAAACTATCTAGCCAGTTTATATGATTCATGTAATCTGACCTTGTATCTAACCACATAATAACCTTTTGAAATAGCCTATATCTGATGGCACAGGTGGAGCCATCTTTATGTTGTGCATGTATATCTGTAACAAACAAATCTTAATGCACAAGATTTTAGTGCTTCAAAATCCAGTACCTAAATCTGATCAGTCTGGTTCCCTATGATGCTTCATAGGCAAGTATTATGTTATCATCACTAAAGGGAAATGAAACCTCTTCTGTTTGCTTCTTGCCTTCAGGCTTGGTTGTAATCCAGCTGGATCTTGCAGAATGGGATGCTTCCACTAGCACTACCCTGGCTTTCCTTGAATGCAGCCAGCCGTTTCCTTTGCTCAGTCTGGACTGGGTGCATGTCATCCTTGCCTTGCAGGAGAGGGACAAGGACAGCTGAACCGACGGTCTCTCAGACAAATGATTTTCTTAGCTTTATGTGTTGTCCTTCTCCACCATTACACTAGGGAAGTGCATTCTTTAATTAGCTATCCTAAGTAATGCTTAAGTTGTGTAGTCTCTGCAGATTATCAAACTGTCAAACTCAGACCTTGAAGAACAGTTTGCATACCCAGTTTCTCTTTGGGTGACTGGGCTTTTCGCTGTATTGATATGTAACAGATATGCTTCAACTCTCTCACACTCTCCTCAGGATATTCTACTTCTGTTTTTTATCTCACAACTTCCACTGATGAAGAGTACCTTTCTGTTAGGCAGCTTCATTGAGAGCTTGGTCAGCTCCCTCCCTGCCTCTTCTAGTAGTTTATTTTAGTTGATTCCAATTTTGAGAAATTCTTCTCTTTCTAGAGTTGGTTTTGTTGTTGAGCTTTTTCAGTAAACACAACTTTAGGGTTCTGCATTGGCAATGTCAGAAAGAAATCTATGCAATATCTTCCCAATTCTATTCACATCCAATTCAATTCCCAATTAAACACAGCAAGACACTTTTTATGAAGTTCTAAAAGATTGATGTTCATTTTAGTGTCCCCACTGAGGTGTTTCTGACAGCTTAGAAGGCAAGTGAGTTTCTTCTATCCCAGGAAGAAACTTGTGCATTTTACTTGTCTGTCAGCATTGCTTTGAACATAAGGCACTCCAAAATAGAGAGCACAAGCTTCAAGAATAGCTACTGGTGTGTGCCATCATGTCAGTGTCAGACCTCAGAACCAGAAAAGATCCATACTCTGAATCAGTCCCTTTCTGCTCTGGTTCCTGGAATCATCAGTCAAGCTAAGATCTCCTTATCCAGCTTCTCATTTCAGAACTTCTCCTGGATCTTGCCTGAAACTGTTTTCTTTGGTCATCCATTCAGGAGTTTCTACGATAGGCTTCAGAGTCCTCTGCCACTAACAGTGAAGGCCTGAAGGAGAAGCAAAGAAGAAAAGAAGATCCAAGAGCTTGGCTTGGTTCAGCTCCCAGAACCATTTACAGATCCACCAGCACCAATGATAGCAAATTCCTTCCATATCAGCTAGTAATGCTGCACAGGGGGTTGTGGAACCTTTCCTGGACTTACAGTATGTATTCTCAGGTTTTCTGCAGGATTCAGTCTCCAGAAATCCTTCAGAATCATATTTGACACTTCTCATCTCTAAGTCCACGCTTTAAGGAAAATACTGTCACTGTTCCCTTCTAAGCAGTGGAAGGCAGGGATGTCAGGGACTCTCTGGCATCGAAGATAGGACTGTCAGGGGTTCTCCTCTTCCTAGAACTCAGACTCCATCACTGCACCAATTCTTCTCACACAAGCTGTTAAACCTCTATAGTCCTGACTGTGGTGGTGGTTAGTCCAGAAATCTGTGAAGCTCAGTCTTTTCCTGCAACTCTAACCAATGTTTGTTTGTGTTTTTTTTTTCAGGAAAATGGCCCATTTATCTCCAATATCAATCAGAAAGGATTTCTCACCCTACACACAGAATCTCTAGTCACAAAATAAATTTAGGGCTTTTTCATAATGTCTCACAGAGAATATTCCCAAATATTTTGATTCTGCTGGAGAGGATCAGCAATACTGAATGTGATTTAGAGGACAATCATTCCATCCCACTAGAATGCCTTTACCAATAAATCAGGCTCTGCTGGACACTTTTTACCTACTTGGTGACTTTCTGCAAAAGCAGTGGACTGTAAATATCAAGTCCTTGCTAGGACTACGAGGTTTTGTTTAAACACCCACTCTCTTCTCTCATTTGGGGAAATTGCTAGAAAACTCAAAAAATGCATAAAGAGATTAGAGCTGTAAAAGCAGGAAAAATTTAATACGACAGCTCCTCTCAAGTCCGTGCTATCCAACTACCATATCAAGTTTTGCTTCTAGGGCCTCATTACTTTATTGCAATCTGCTTAGGTTGAGGAATAGAGGTTATGCATCAGCTCCTGTTAATCTGCTAGCACTTTCTACATATCCCTCAGTTGTTAGAAACTGAAGCAAAGGCACGTTCTACACTCCACTTCTGGTGAGAAATTTCCTCCTATCATGAAATCTGAGGATGGTATTTGCATCACTTCTGAGTCCTTGGTGACTCGTGTATAGAAGTAACCAGTTATCAGTGGTTGTGCTTGCAAAGTAGCCAACACTTAGGCACACACAGAAGATCAGTCCAACAAGTCTGTTTTTCAGATGGGGTATCCCTTCTGATACATACCATGCTTCTGCACAAGAATGTAGTCATATTTACTAGCAGATAAGCTTAAATTGTATGCTTTCCCAGCTTTCCAAGCTCTACAATGGAAGAATCACTGTACTCCCTGGGCTTCTGTGGGGCTTTGTCATTTTGTATTTTAAAATTTTTTGATGCTCTCCAATATCATTTGTGCCTATTACTAACACCCACTCTCATACAGAGATGTTTTTGAGTTGGGTATTTAAGACAATAGTGCCATCAGTGACAGATTGTCTTAAGATGATCTCATGACTGTCTTCATCTTCAAAATCTATAAGATGCCCCCCTCAGACTTCTTTATTAAACCACTTTATGAAACACTACATAATTGCTAAAGCCTTAGGACACGATTCAGATAGTGGCAGCAGCCCTGAGGTCACTGTTTGCTTGAAGCATTTTTACTGTTAAAGATGCCGCCTGGAGAAATGTCACATGAAAACTGACTTGCAGTACTTGTGAAGTAATCCACTGGTACACTCTTTATGCTGTCTTCTGTGTCTACAGCCTATTCCAACTTGTTTCTCTGCCCAAATTACAAACAGAGAGGAACAGAAAGCACGTGGCTGACTTCTGTCTATGGACCTGTCATGAAGTAAAAGAGAACAGAGCTAGAGAATGCCTAGAGGTACTCAGTATTGGGAGCACATTACACTTACCCTCAAAAAAGAAAAACAGCACTGAACCGTGTGGGCTGGAGGGAAACTCTGGAAGCCAGCTGGTCCAACTTCCTGTTCAAAGCAGCACCAGTCAGAGTAGGTTGCTCAGGACCTGTCCAGTTGCATTTTTAGTACCTAGGAAGGATGGGATTTTACTCTCTGCTCCAGTGTTTGACAGCTCTCACTGTGGGGGGAAAAAAAAAACAAACAGAAAACAAACAAACAAAAACCCACGTTACTTATTCATTGTCTTTCCTTACATCTAATCAGAATTTCCCATGTTCTGATTGGTATCTGTTCTCCTACCATACTACCTCCGAGAAGAGACTGGAGCCATCTCCTCCATCCCTCCCACTATGCAGTACAGACAGCAGTAACATGTCTCCAAGCCTTCTTGTTTCACAGCTGAGCAAACAGAAGATTCTCAGCCTCTCCTCATTCATTATCTACCAGTCCCCAAGAATTCTAGCTACTGATAGCAACCCTTGTTTTGCCTTAAGATATAACTAGGCCATAAAGAATTTCCACAAGAGATTCTAGACATAGCTAAGATCTCCCATAGGTTTTACGACAGGGATATACAATATATGTATATATGATGTAAACATACATAAAAATGAAAATAGCAGTGTATAAAAAACAGACAATATAGTTCAGTTTTTCTTGACACTAGCGTATCTGTTCATAACTCCAGAATTTCATGGCAGGCAGCTAACATTTGATTTGATGATATGGAGGCTGAAGGTCCTTGAGCAGCAGCAATCTAAGAGTTGCTGATACTTCATCCTGTCCTTAGTTTCCTCCACACCATCTCCTACTTATTCTTAACCTTTCCCATTCTCCTAGCTGTGGAAATTTCTGCTCTTGCACCAGCTCTGGCACTCATCACTGTAAGTAAGCCAATTCAGCTTCTTGGCAGAAGGCTATGCACTTTTATTTTCTCTAGGTTTGTTTTCTGCCGTATTAATGAGCTCAGACAACTCAAAAAGGGATCCAAGAAAAACTAGACCCATTTCACAAGAGGCAGAAACTGTTCACAGGCAGGAATGGGACGGCAGTATTAAAACCACCTTCTGTTAGTACCTATCTGCTGTGAGTTCAACTTAACCCATGAAATTGTGCCTCCGCTGGTTATGATTTGATAATACACCCCTGCTCTCTGTGTGGCCAACAGGAATGCAGATACTGGTTCTTGTGCAACGTGGTGGATAAGGAGTGCAGTGCTCTTGGCTTGAAGGAGCACTGTCCTTTTCCTCTGCTCTGCCGAGCATTTGCTACATGCCAGTGGTCAGCAATGGGGCTGCTCTGAACCTTTCTCCCTATCTGTAAAATAAATGCCGTAAGCATTACACTGCTGCAGGAGGTTTTGCAGAGGTATGTCAAAAGCCTTTAAGGTTCATAGACAAATAAGTCTATGGATTCTATGGGTCTTCTAATTACCTTGAGTAAATAAACTGGCCCACCATACAATAATCAGTACTAAATTCTTAATGCTTTTTCTGTAAATGCTGGCAACACACCATGTCATAACCAAACTGAAACAGAGAACCAGAAGTGGAGGATACATTTCCATTCATATAATTATGTTTCTACAGAAATAACATATATTTGATAATATGTTTTAATCAACACTCTCATTCTGGACTCTCTGGAGACATAGGATGTGTCTCCCTTGAAACATTGTTTTGTTCTAATTCTTCTGTTCTAATTCTTCTGTTCTAGTTCTTCTCTATGATGTAGGAGCTCAGATTAATGCAGAATTAAGAAAAATTGTTTAAATCCAGTGCAGTGAAAGCCTCCAGATTCTCATGCAACTGCACTGATGCTTCTTAGTGTTTTCACTATGGCTGTCCTGGAATTTTTCATACCCACAGCTGGAAACAAGGGTCTAGAGTGTGTGCCAATAGAATTTCAATTCTGACCCAGCGTTTAGTTAGAAAAGTGATAAATACTGGTATTTAGTGAAATTCACCTTTTTTCTAATCCTGTAATTATACATAGCAATTTCACTTAAGCTTATTTTTAGAAATATCTAATATCCAGTACAAAAAAGACACATGTGAAAAGCCATTGCCATTTATAGAGAACAAAACAGATTAATTCATTTGATAGAAAAAGAAAAGATTAAAAGAAAGCCAGCAAAATACAGTTTGTGAGGAAATCAGTAGAAAACAAACGCTTCTCTTCAATGCAGTGCCCATTTTCCTTCAGGAGTAAATTCTGCAGTGAGTTGCCATGATTTCTGCACGGAAGCTAGAAAACCAGGCATCTCAGAGTTAAGGATTTTGAGGCATGGATTATCTACTATAATGCTAATGCGTATTTCTATTTCTCTGAATTATCCATTTTAATTCTCAAGAATGCTTACTATTATCTATTTAAAAATCTTGATAATTTTGTTCTGATTTTTCCATTTTGAGTAATATGATGCATGTAAAGACTTACTGGTTTACAAACTACTTTTCAAAGCTGTCAGTATTCATTGTCTTTAAAAGGTGAATTTACTCAATCCAAGTTTTACTTCTGTCCACGTGAGAAACAGTAACTACAACAATGATTGCTCAGGCTTTGAACAATGTGAGAGTGATTCTAAATATAAAATTTAATTCAGGGAAAACTATTGTTTAATATCAGGTCAGAAGTAAAATACATCCTACAAGACATCTATTGCATCACCGCAGCCCATGGCTTCACAATAAAACTGTTCTTGCCAAATGGTGACAGAGCATTGTGGACACCTTCCAAAATAAGCCTAATATAGAGGACATAGAGCCGCTCCTTCTAATCTGCTTCCTTTATATCTGTGGAAGGGCTCCCTGCATAGGGGTGCTACAAATCATGGATCCAAATGGGAGGGCACTGGCACCCAAGGTCAAAATCTATTTGCGTTTACTCCCTGGGCTGGTATGAGAGACAAGACTTATTCAAACGTGCAAGCATCTGCACACTCACACGTACCATTCATGTTCCCAGTAGGCAAAAGGGTGTATGTGACAGCCTGACTTAAGATCCTGGCATGCTGTATGTATGTACACCTGCTCTAGGCTAACTCCAGATATTTCACTTCAGCTCTTCCTACAGGAACACAAAGATCGGGGGACATCAGTAAGGTACAGCGGGATTCAGTGTGCCGAGTTATCTCTGTCACTGACAGATGGAATGGAAAGACATGTGGACATCTGGCATGCACTCTTTATTTCACGCATTATCACATGCTTGGAGTAGTCTGACAGAGTCACATTTTGTCCTCAGCTTGAGGTCAATACAAAAGAATCAGCCAGAAAGAGCAGAATTTAATTATCAATATCCCTCCATACCGCTTACACAAAATTAAAAAAAAAGATGAGAGGAGTTATTTGCTATTGAAAATAGTTCTTTAGGAACAAAGTTACTTCTCTCTGAAAAATGTATTGTAAGTATAGATGTGCTTACAACTGTGTTTATAATTAATGTGTATCAAATGCATTTGCTACCTAAAAATATATATTAAAAAAAACAAACACAGAGGCTATATACATTCAGAAATTGAGAAAACTTCCATTCAAATTCAGTCTGCAGAACAAGAGGTCAAAAAGCTTCATATGGAATACAAGCAAATCTGCATCAGTTCACATTCCTTGGGAGTTTGAAAAGAAGTGTCATCTGTAGGAGCGTGTCAGTTTTGGGAATCAAATTCAACTTTGTTGTAATTAAGTTCTCCGTAAGTAATGGGAGTCTCCATTACTTCTGCGAGACTTGAGATGAGTATATTTAACTTCCAAACCATGAATGCTAATTCTTTACATTTCTGTACAGATTTTTTTCCTTCAGCTTGTATGTTCTTCAATAGGGGAACTGACAGATAATTATTTAAGCAGCATTCTGTAGACTTGCCTGAGCGATACCTAAGGCAGAAGCAGAACAAATGAGTCCACGCAGATATCCATGCTCCTTCAGGTACACTGTTTCCATTTCCAAGCTAATTCCTCTAACAGCATCTCAGCAGTGCAGCCTCACACCACCTTACCATAAAGGTAAGGTCATGGCCCCACCCTTCAGTCCCTGCAAACAGCCTCCTTGGCACAGGGCCCACTGTCGGCACTAATAGATCTGCATATAGCAACTATGAAAAAATAAATTCCCCAGGGGGGGAAAAAATGGTGTTCGAACACTAAATAAAAAGGCTGAGTGCCCCGCTGAATGAGATAGGAAGAATAAGTTGTTCCCACTGACTCTGTTTTCTGGTGTCTACCAAAGCTCTTTGTTTCTGCCTGTCTTGCTCAAGGGTTTGAGCAGGTTACAAAAATGGCTTTGGTTATCACTGCCAGTGCTCCTTTTCCAGGTGTACGAGAATAGAGAGAAACTGCTAGAGCACGTGTGAGAAAACAATTTGCTCCTCCAATGAATCTTCTGTAACTGAGTGATCTTTGTAAATTTTACAAAGGTAAATGTGAAAACATGCGAACGTAGGTATTTACTGTTTTGCAAAGTATTAGTCATGATGTTGCTTCTTCATTTTTTGGATCTTGAGATACCTCATTCTTTGTTGCATCTTACCTGGAGTTAAGACCGGAACACCTATGGCAGGTTTTAAATGAAAAATACAAAAATCATACTTTTTCTAGTAATTATACTGATTAATTTAGATGTGGCTAAGATCCCTTGAAATTAATTCCTTGATCTTTAGTCTGTACAGAGATGCTGCAGCCTAGAGGAAACTTAAAGCCAACAGCGGTCACTGTCCATGGCCTTGGGGCAGAAGTGGCCTTCAGAGCAGGTTGTGGCAGATGAGGTATGAGCTGCAGAAGGTCCACCAACATCACAGCCTCTGGAGTTTACATTAACAAGACGTTAAGAATCACAGAATTGTAGGGGTTGGAAGGGACCTCTAGAGACCATTGAGTCCAACCCCTCTGCCAAATCAGGCTCCCTACTGCAGGCTGCACAGGTAGGCGTCCAGGTGGGTTTTAAGTATCTCCAGAGAAGGAGCATCCACAACCTCTCTGAGCAGCCTGTTCCAGTGCTCCGTCACCCTTACTGTGAAAAAGTTCCTTCACACATTGGTGCAGAACTTTCCAATCTTGATTATTAAATTTTACGGTAACACAGAATCCTTCCTAACAGCCTAACATTTACGTGCTTTCTTAACTCTTAAAAATACAGGTTTTACCGCTAAGCCATTGTCTCATTTCAGACTTTGTAATTAGGGCTGTAACACAGTCACTTGCTATTATTACACCTGAGAAGATAGCACTAGCACCCACAGCAAGGCCATGATGCTCACAGACACAGCAATGGTATGTGGGAAGCGCTGAATCAGATTCACACCAAACATTACCAAGTGGCAGCACTAATTAGACCGCAACAATGACAAAATACCACGACTTTAGAGAATTACAGTGGACAAGGACAATCTATTTATTGGAGCCTGTGGAAGCCAATTTACTGCCACGCTTTGCGAGGTGACTTCTTGTGTGCTTTAGTCAGCATTATCAGCTTTTGCAACTCTATCACGGGTCTTGCGACACGGGCAGCTTTTCTTGAAGCACTGGTTAGCAACATGCCGTGAGGAAGGAAGACAGAGATCGTACACCTTCAGTATATCTGTGCGACGCAGGGTCAGGCCGCACACAGCGACGCAGACCCCACCGCCCCCGCCCACGTCTCCGGGCCGGAGCTGTCTCAGAGCCCCCAGCCGCCTCCTCAGCCACGGTCGCTCCGAGCACCCGAGTTTCGGCAGACATCTTCCCCCGGGCAGAGAAGCCTCGCCCCACCGCCTCCTGAGCGCTCGCCGCCGGACTCCGCCTCAGCGCGGCTCTCCCGGGTCAGGAGCAAAACCGAATACGCTCGAGGCACCGCCGCCCCCGGTGCAGCCCTCCGCGCTCCCCTCACGAAACGCCTCAACACCCACACGCCAACGGCTGCTGCCGCACCGCAGCCTAACTGACGGCGGCGGGAAGGAGGGGCCGCGCGCCGCCCGTCACGTGACACACACCCCCGACCGCCCCCCCCCGCCCCCAGCCCGTGGCCCATTTCCTGGCCTCTTGGCCCCGCCCCCGACTGGCCGCCCCCGCCGCGCCCCGGGCGCTGATTGGCTGCGCGCTGGCATTGCGCGCGGCAGCGCCCCCCTCCCCGCCCCGCCGGCTTCACTCCGGCGGCCACGCGCCGGTGGTAGCGAGGCGGTGGTGTGGCGCGAGCGCGGCCGTTACCCGCCCTGAGGTGCCGAGGGGCGGCGACGGCGGCGGCGGCGGCGGCCGACGGGGTCCATGGCCGCGTCGGACCGGATTGTGCTGGGGCCTCTGGTGGGCTCCATCGATCAGGGCACCAGCTCCAGCCGCTTCCTGGTGAGAGCATCGCGGGGCTCGGGCGGCGGGCGGGAGGGCGGCGGCGGCGGCTCCGCGGCCCGAGGGAACCTCCGCCGCTTCGCTGTCCCGCGGCATCGCGGGGTTCCTTGCTCTGCCCGTGGGGAGCGAGCGTGGGGCTGCTGCGGGCCGGTGCTGCGGGCGGCTGGGTCTCAGTCGGGCGGGTGTCTCACCCCGAGAGAAACGGTGCTCGGGGCTGCCGAGAGATCCCCGCGAGCTGCCCTTTAGGTGACCGCGGTGAGCTGGCGTTAAAGCATGCGGTGACTGCGCTGAGTTCCCAGCTGAAACCTTCGGCCTGCGGGAGGAGTGCTGCAGTGCCCGCGGCTCCGTGTCAGTGCATCCCGTGCGCTGTCGTGGCCGAGCTGCCACCCCTCTCCCTTCCTCCCATCAAACCGGGAGGGTCTGATCGCTGCGGGAGGGCACGGTCTGCGTAAGGATGGGATGGCTGATAACAGCCCTTGAGCTTAAAGGTCTATTTCCATATTATGCAATAGACAGCAATATTATTCCCATATATGTAACTTACTATACAAGCTTCCTGCTTGCAGATCTCTACAAATGCTGTCCTGCCTCCCAGTCAGTAAGTCATAGCAATTTGATATAGACGCTGATGATAACTTCCGCTGTGCAAGTGAAATAGTGACTAGATATAAAATGCCAAATTGGGCTGGGAAGATGAATGCAATATGCTTCCCTAGCATGGAATTTTCTTCCCTGAAGCAGGGGACTGAGTGTCTTCCTGACCTGTGTTACAATTATTTCTCAATATCACGACCTTCATGAGATTGTCAAATGACAAAGCACAGATCTGGGGGTGGAGAGAAACTCTAAACTGACAAATGACACCAGTGGACTATCTGGAATGCCAGTCAGGAGCCCAATTTTTTTTTTCAAAAAAAGAAAAAAAAGAAAAACCAACCACATTGGAAGAGTTCCCTGTAATGCCCAAAACTAAATTCTGTCTGCTTTATGTGTGCAGCTGAGTTAACTCTTAGCCTAAAAATACAACACCGGTGCAATTAAAAGAGACACTTCTAGCTTTAAATTTATACTTAAGCTCTTCTTACAAGTACTGTTTATATGTTCTAACAAGAAATTTCTTACACTAGATACATTCATTAGTAGTTTTTACATTTTCGGGTTTTTTTTGTTTTTTTTTTTTTTTGTCTTACATGAGATATATTTCTTTTCAGGGATCAAGATGCTTACAAAAATAAATAAGAGACCATACTTTTTCACTTTTTTTTTTAAGTGTATAGTATCTGTCATTTCTTTAAATTCTTCATGTATTCATCTCAGTTTCTCTAAATTCTTTTCAAAATACAGCATTCTCTTAAACTTGGCAGTGTGATCAAACTGTTACGATAATAAAATTACATGAATTTGAGAAAAATGTATTTTATCACAGATTTAAAACCAGAATGTGGTGTAGGGAGGAAGAAGAGGGCCAAGCATGCAGGGATCTGCTACAAGCTACATCAGTCAATCAGATAATAATGCATGTACCTGGAGAATCTTGTATTAGAGAGAGATTACCACAGTTAGAAGAAAGACCTTTCTTTCAAACACTTTATGCCAAAATGTGATGTGGTGTTCTTTCTGTCTGAGGTTTTCCCTTGGCTCTCCTGTTACCTTTTGATCTTTTCACTGTGATAGTTGCTTTGCATGCCTTTTTCAGTGACCTCTCTGTACATTTCCCACCGTTTTCATCTTCATCAAGTCACCAGTTAAAATCAAACTGTTTGTTACTTCGTGTCTTCATCAGGACTGTGTAGCTGTTTCCTATTTTTTTAAGACAGAGGACGTACGATTTTTGATCAGTTCAAACAGATCTGGGTGAAAAACTGGCTAAGGTACTATCAATAGGTCAGAGTCTAAATGGAGGCTAATTTACAAATGGTGTTCCACAGAGGACGGTAGCAAGTTTTTGTCAACAGCCTGGATGATGTTTTGAGATGTACTCTCAAGTTTGCAGGTGGCCATGGATTGTGTGGAGCAGTTGATTAGAGAACTGGCTGGGCAGAAGTATCGTGAAGTTCAACAAGGCCTAACACTTGGGACAGAAGTCTAAGAAGGCTTAATGGAAGCAGATCTGGAATTCTGCTGGACAGCAAGTTGAATGTGAGAGAGCAGATTGTCCTTATGCTGATGAAGATTAACCATACTAGGAAGAGTGCAGCCAGCAAATCAAAGAAACTAATTATTCCTGTCTGTGTGCCACTGATGAGACAGTACTGAAAGTGCTGCGTCTGGTTTCAGTCCCCACAGAGGAACAGAGTGTCTGAAAAACTGAATTTAGTCCAGCAGGGGGTCACTAACATGGTCTGTGGGCTGCAGCATGCAACATGCAAGGCAAGGTTGGGAAACCCAGGGTTGTTTGTCCCTGGGAAGTCTGTGGGGGCATTGTAATTGGTTCAGTTATCTAAACACAGTTTGTAGAGAAGACAGTATCAGGCTTTTCTTGGAGGTGCACAGAAAAAGACAACAGGCAATGAAGATGACTTGCAGCAAGGGAAATTTCCTGTAGATGTAAGGAACAAATGTTTCCCTGTAAGGGACTCAAACACTGGATCAGGCACCCGGGAAGACTGGAATTTCCATCCTTGCAAGTGCTTAACACCTGGCTGGAAAAGGCCCAGTGTAGCTTGGTCTAACTTTGAATATAACCTTACTTGACCAGTGGGTCAGGATAGATTACTCTGGAGATTCCTTCCAGCATTACTTATTCTGTGATTCAATATACGGACAGAAACTAAGATTTGTGAAATGCTGCTCTTGTGAATGAGGCTGTATGAAGCATCAGGACTAAGGAAAGTGCATTTCTGTTGCCATCACTCTTCATTTATCTCTCTTACACACACTATACACATAAACAGTTTTAGCTCATACTGTGGTCTTGCCATCAGAGGACCTTGACTTTCTCCTGCAAGAGTAACTGTAGTTACGCACGTGAGATCTCATTTTTTTTCTGTTGGGTTGGGATGGACATGGGTAACAAGTTCAGAGATACTGGACTTCAGAGCACCATGCTTTGAATGGCATTGCAATTGCTTTGGCTCATATTCTTAAGATAACCAAGCTGGAAAACAAAATAGATAGGCTAAACAAGTGTACTTGAATGACTAAATTCTGATCTAGATGTTTTGCCGAATACATTCATCAAATCTTTCGTTTCTCTTTATTTTATTCAATATTATATCATCAAACCCATTGTGACTTCTGCTACTTTTGCTAAAAACTTTTGAGTTTTGAGTTAATGACCATCTGCTCTTCTGCATGATCTCTTGAAAGGTATTTGCTAGATAAAGTCTTTCTGGCATTTTATCCAAAAGCAGCAAGAATTGAAATATTCAGTGGAGGGTCTGTACAATGAAGTACACGTACAGTATGTAAGTCAACCACAGGTATTTTTTTTTCCCACCTCCTTGGGCTGTTTCTTTCTGCTTTACCTCATTTCTAGAAGAAAGACTGTAAATACTGTAACTACTCTTTTCAGTAAACAAAAACTGCCTTTGCTTAAGGAAACACTTAGTACCCATTAAGCTTGCCGTATGGAGGGGAATCCGTTCAGCTTCTCTATGGAAGCAGCCCAGCACTTTGGGAAAGAGCAAAACTTGATTGTATAGCTAACAAGAAGGGTTAAAAATATTGCAAATGCTTTAATTTTTCCCTCATTCTTAGCTTTTTAAAGTACATTATAGTTTGCTTTTTATTCCCATAATCATAAGTGCTTCTGGGGGTGGAGGGGGAGAGGAGCTATTCAACGGGAGCTTTCCAAACAAGATAATTTCTAGGAGACAAGTTAAACTGTGCTCATTCATGAAATTGACCTGCTAATTCTAGTTAAATGCTGAGGATGGAATTACTGTTTGTCTGTCATCTTTTCCCCAGTTGGGTTGATTTCAGTGCAGTTTCAAAACTCCAGCTCTAAGCTCATTTGCCAGCAAACATATAGCTGTTTTAGCTGTTTCAGCTTAACGGAAACTGATGAAAATACAGCATAGGCTAACCAAAGTAGCTTTCTTCAGGCAGTTACACAGCTGTCATAAGTAACAAAGCTTATGAGTAGACTTGTGTATGAGCTTCATATTTGTTTGCCTCATGTTTCTGTTCATCCTTTCAAAATTACTACAACTGATGAATTCTATTAAGATGGTCAAAAGTGAATGCAACTATTTGCACCCCTTGATATGCCATCATTTGTGAGACTCTGGAAAGAGCTTGAGTTAAATGATCAGCCCTTCTGCTTGTCTGCTTGTTTACATACAATGTAGAAGTTTAGGTGTTCCTTTTCTGCTTTGTTGCTTTCAGATTTAAAGCCCTAGGTCGTATTCTTTGTATGATAAATTTGTTGTGAGTAGAAGGAAAGTATTTATTCCTTTTTCTTTAATCTCCCACCAGAGAATTCAATACATTTCTGGATGTTTTCACTGCCTTCCGTCAAATTATCTCTGTTGCAGACATGTAGATTGCTCCGGAAGTAATGCTTCCCATTACTTTCCATTGAAAATACAACAGCTACAAAGAGCATGAGAACACTACTTGATAAATTCTCAGCTGTGAAATACTGTTTTTCAGCGCAGTCACCACCATTAACTATGCATTTTCACCAGCCATGAACAACAGCCTGCATACTGCACTCGGAAAAATCTGCACCACTGCTGTTACCACTGCAGAAGTGCACCGTCCACCACCTCACTGTGCTTACATCCATAAACATTCAGCAAACGTTGATGAATGTCAGTGGGTGACAGATTTTCTGCATGGAGGGGTTCAGTGACTCACCTCTGCTTCATCCGCACTTCCACGTCACACGCCGTTGTGTCAGACTACTCCTCTGCTGCCATCTGTCACACAGCAAGAACATGTAACATGGAATATTGGTGGGAAGGTTCAACCCTGACTGCCACACCACCAACATCCACCTCTGATGTCATGGGCCAATATCATAAAATGGGAGGCATTACTTTCAGAGCAGCCCTTGTAGGTCCATGTATCCAAATGGCCTAGGCAACTCCTCTGTAACTACTGCTGATACAATGAGGGCAAAAATGACTGACATTTTCTCATCTGCAAGAATTGAGAGATCTCTATCATTTATTGGAATCAGTTATTAATGAATATGAAAGGAAGGAAAGGAGTGACGGAAATATACCTCAAACCTGTTTCACCAGGAATGTGATTGGCCTTATTTGAATTAGTCATTGTCACCTATTTCTCTCTCTCACCGCTGTCAGTGAAAAACAAGGACAGCTTTTCCTTTTTGGCTACAGTTTTTGGGGGGCAGGAGGTCCAATTTCTTCAGCTTATCCCTGCTTTGCTTACCATTTTATTCTTGGTTTAAATGTTATGTTTTACTCACGTTTGGCTTCCTTCTGTGTATCAGACTTGTATTATCACAATATAACATGGTATTGTTCTCAGTGAAACTTTTTATTCCCTTACCCTGAGGTACAGGGAGTGTCTGCTGCTTTTGTTGAGAATGTCAGAAGCTTGTGGTTTTGTTTGTGGTAGATTAGGAGAGCGTGTTTACCTAGTTCTTCTCTATGGGCTTGAAAAAGATCTGTGCACTTGTAGTGACACTGATTTGGTTGAGAAATTACTCCTGTTAGAAAAGCTTACTTAACTGGAGACAAAAAGCCTTTCTCTGCTAGGGCTTCACCCTTTATTATCTGTATGCCATACACTCTAGATTTAATGAATGACCTTGTCTAATTGAGTCTGTATTTATTTCCTGCTAACAGTAGGAATCCTTATGTACTGCCTCCTGTTTCAAGGAATACTAAAATGATTGATGGTGAATGATTACTAAGTGGTATTTAATGTTGCTTGTAGGTCAGAGAAATATGTATTGAACCTGTGTTCAAATATGTCTTCAATTTTCATGAAACCATTGTAAATGTTACTACACTTTTGTTATAAAGGGAATTTCAAGTAAAATTATCTTTCTACATACGTGCAAAACAATCTCTCCTATTAACTCTATTGCTTAGCATTTTAAGACCCTTATCCAATTGTACTACTTTCTTTCAAGCATGTAGTACTGACAGAGCTTACCTTCTTAGGATAGCTTCGTACTAAGGCAGAGCTTGCAGGTGAAATACAGCTAAGTAAATACAGTGAAAAAAATACAGTGGTGCTTTTCTCCGTAATATCTCCAGCAGGTAACAGAAAATAAAGAACATGTACCTCTTTAAGAATTCTTTTCTGGGGAGCTGAGTGGGAATAGTAGCTTTTAGCATTTTCCAGAGATGTGGTGTTGTTTCCATCCTTGGAGGTTTTCAAGATCTGTTTGGAAAAAATTCATGAGCAACCTGGTCTAATCTCTTAGGTGACCCTGCCTTGAGCAGGTGGTTGTACTAGAGATGTCTAAAGGTCTCTTTCTGCCTGCACTATTTGTGATTTTAGTATGTAACTAAAATGTTTCTAAACTTCAGTTTCTCTGTAAAGATACACATAAAGGTCTTAGAGAAACTGGAGAATCAGAACTTCATCTGTTCTTTGCCATAGCTTGTCTAATAGTTTCAAAGTAAACTGTACTATCTATATGAAATCAAGAGTTTATAGATTAAAAGCTTTAAGAGAAGTTACTAAAATTTGTGGAATGAGAAGAGAGGATTTCTAAGCAAGTCTAGAAAAGATTCAGTTGTATCCTGAGAATAGATGGGTATAACTGAATTTTATACTTTGAATATGAGAAGTATTATCTAAATCTAACCTGTTCTGTTTGCTTACTGGGAAAAGATAGGATGGTGTCGTGCTGGCGTGTTCTGCTATTGACCTTAGTCTCTGCTTAGATTTTACTTCCTAGGTTTCTGAATGTTCTTTAGGCAAAAGGTTCTGAATGGTGTTAGTGAGAAAGAGCTATTTTCCTAGGAACACCATTATTGCCCTGTCAGTTATTCATTATACAATTAAGTTGAATGTTTTACTTGGTGTCATTTTGGCTTGGCACAGTGGATTGCTTTCAGAATCAGGCCACTGTTAATGAAAGTTAATGAAAAGTTTTGTGTCTTCTGTTTCAGTTTCTACTGCAAGGCAGAAACTCCATATTTCCTAAAGAATGGCTATTAGTATAGTACTCAGGATTCTTTTCTCTCTTTCTTCTATTGCAGTGTATCCAAATCTAAGTCACCTTTCTGCTTGTTCTTCTCTTTTATAATGCATTGAGTTGCTGCAGTCAGATTTTTCTTCTCAGATTGTTTGTGAGTTCTGTATATGCAGTTTGCATTGAAACAGAGTTCTGTCTATGTTCTTCTTCATTCTTCACAATTGGCTCCCTTCTGCTGGCTCTAAACTGGATGTGATTATCTGTCTCTTAAAAGTTGTCACTTTTCCTAAAAGTGACACAGTGATAGTGATCTCTCAATTCCTTTTGCCTTATCTGTGTCATCAGAGTAACAGAGCAGGTGTCAAAGAAAAGTTATTATCACTAGTGTTCGGTATTTAGTGACTGAGAAGTGTGTTCTAATATATATCATTATTTTAATTTCTAAAACCTCCTCAAGAAAAAAATATGGTTATTTCCCATAATTGACAGAAAAGCTTACCAAAATATTCTTTGCTCCTTAATTGCATGAATTCATACATCTGAACCCGGTTTATAGATATTTGGTTGTTTGGTTGTTTGGTTGGTTTATTATGTTAACGATAGATGAGAAAATAACTATCAATTATCATTTAACTATATTTATTCCAAATAATAAATGTTCATTTATTGTTGTTTAAACCTCTGTGTTCATAGAAAATCCAATCATGTAATTTGCAGGTATTTAATGCAAAAACAGCAGAGCTCCTGAGTCACCATCAAGTTGAGATACAGCAGAAATTCCCTAAGGAAGGGTATGAATTTTCTGTGGCTTTTTATTCATTTGAATCATAGAATGATAGAATTGCTCAGGTTGGAAAAGACCTTAAAGATCATCAAGTCCAACTGCAACCTAACCATACTATCCTAACAACCCACCGCTAAATCATGTCCCCGAGCACCACATCCAAACAGTTTTTAAACACTTTCAGGGATGGTGACTCAACCACCTCCCTGGGGAGCCTATTCCAGTGCTTAACAACCCTTTCTGTAAAGAAGATTGTTTGGATACAGTTTGATAGACGATATATATTGTCATGTATGAATGACCAAAACTTAATGAATGAATGATGAATAACTACTGAGGAAAGATTATCTGCTATAAATGACTTTGTGGTAGGAAACATGGCTTAAAATAACTACATTGGGCATCCAGTATGTATTCTGAGTTATGAAAAGTAAAAAGACTTAGTTTTTCATTCTGGCAAATCATTTGCTTGTTCTCTTGCATTTGTGTTTAAAGAGGTTAAACTATCTATTTTTACAATTTAATCATATTCTTCAGCTTAGTTCATAGAGATGTTTTTTTGTTTGTTTGCTCTTGACGTGTCTACCATTTGCCCCAAAGCCCTCTGCATGAAATAGAAGAAAATTATTGTTTTCTGCAGATAGTCTTGCTATGAAAATACAGTTAGCCCTTTAAAAAGGCTTTAAAATTTATTAAACCTTTTTATGGATATGTAAAACATATCCATGGCTATGGTTGTAACAAAATGCTCAGCTGATTTTTAGTTCAGAATTGATTTTATTTTTCCTAAATGTAACTTTTTGACTTGCATTTTTCTTTTTATTAACTGATGTTTACTGTTTGTTATAGATGGGTGGAACAAGATCCAAAGGAAATCTTAAAGTCAGTCTATGAATGTGTGGAAAGAACCTGTGAGAAACTGCAGCAACTGAACATAGACATCACTAACATAAAAGGTATTCCCAGAGGTAACTGGTGGCTTGAACATGCTCTTAGTTGAGTAAGTCAGATTCTCTACTTTTTAAGCCAATAAAGAGAAAGGTGGTGGCTTGTGCTAGCCTCAAAGAAAATGTTAAATTTTATTGAGAGTAGTTTGTTTGGGAGGAATAATGAGAAAATATATTGTTCATGTATGTTAGCAATGCAAAATCTACAGAATAGATTTATGTAATCTTGCAAAATCACGGAGACGAGCAATGAATGAAGAAATTCTGAAATGTAAATTGTTCAAGTGTTATTGGCGAAAACTAGTTTACCTGTCGGTGTTGATGTTGTCTTAATTTGTGGAAAAATAAAATGAATTTAGAGCACTGGTTAAGCAATAAAAGATGAATGATCAATTTTTAGAAGTAATGTTTCTAGATTGTAATGTGAAAAAGTTGGAAGCATTTTATTTCCCATTTACTTGCCTCTTCTTACATGTTCCTCCCTCATCTCCACCTCTCCTTTCCCTCCCACACCCCCCAAAAGGGGAAAATAAACCCTCTGAAAAGGATACTTCTTTCTATTTTGTCCCGAAGCCATTGGAGTTACCAACCAGAGGGAAACAACAGTGGTTTGGGACAAGAAGACTGGAGAACCTCTTTATAATGCTATTGGTAACTACTATACTTTTTGAATATGTAATACTGTAAAATGAGTGTGTTGTGCAAAAAATGTTTTCCTAGTTCCATGCACATCTTATTGTGGCCTAGCCTACTAACTTCTCTGAATATTTGAGATCCATCATTAGCTGTGTCTTTATATACACAAGTGCCACATTCTGTTACAATTATTACCTAATAACTTAATAAATCACCTAATAAGCTTTTAACAAAACACAAAATTCCTGAAGGGTTTTGTACATCTTAGCAAAGATGTAAGAGAAGACTTATGCAAAACCACTTCATTTTAAATGAAGGAGCTTACTAAATGGTCAGGATTCTTTGAATTTAACCTTGAAGTAAATATATGTTACGAGTTCAAAAGAATACTTACTGATTTGGAGTTGTATTTTTTACTTACTTTGGCCTTTCTGTATATGCCAGCTGAGAAACTGTAATTATGTAGATTTGTTCTCTCAGCCTATGGCAAGTGCCAGGCAATTTAGCACTGTACCATTGAAAGACTAGGACTTTCCTGTGTTTAAATACGTGTTGTTTACAGCTTTATTGTAAGCTGTACCGTGATAACTCTGGCATAGCACTTTAGTTCAAAGTTTTCATAATTATAGTAAATAATCAACCTGCTGTTTGTTTTAACCTTCCAATTTAATAGCACTCATCCGCTATAAACAAAGTAGTATTAGTCATTCACTTGCACTCAAGCAGAGAAAAATATGTATTCTATTGTGTGGAAAATCATGTCTGATATCGTAAATCATTAGTTTTTTCTAAATTGAATGAGTTTATCCAGCCTTTTTTTACAACAATACATTAAAAATAAAGTGGCAATATAATATTAGTTCAGTACTTAAAAAAAAGTAAAGACAGGAATTTACTGGCAAATGCTTGAGTTTTGTGTAAACAGCTTACACATGTCACTGTTGTTGTAAAAGATCATTTGATTAATTTATTTTAATCGTATTTCTAGTGTGGCTTGACCTGAGAACTCAGTCAACAGTTGAAAGGCTTCTTCAGAGAATTCCAGGAAACAACAAATCCTTTTTTAAGGTAAGAGGTATTACAGGATACTAAATAGTAGCTGAACTCTTACTGCTATAGTATATATTGTTTTATGAGGTATTTCTTGAAAAATTCCCTAAAACAAAGTAAGTCAGTTGTAGCTTCTAGCTTGTCAAATAATAAAAACTGTACATAATGCTATAAACCGATCTGAGACTGGAAAATACTTATTTTCCTCAAATAAATTGATAATACACCTTAGATATTTCACTAGAGAAGTTAGATGGGCAGTTGTGAGACTTAATTATGTGCTTCCTGTCTAATATCTAAATATTCCACCAAAAAGTAAGAGCAAGTAGAAAAAAATGTACAAAAATAGTTTACTGATATGAAATATTTCATTATCAGTTCTCATAATATGTTGTAATATTGAATTCAATTGCAACCAGTCTGAGAAGTGCAAAGATATTTCATAAAAAGCAAATTCATTCTTTTTTTAATAAGAGTATATATCGAAGTTTGGAAATAAATGCTTGCAGAATAGTGTCATAATTCTTTGATTTACATTTTCCTTGACTGATTATTTAAATATTTTATGTGTCTTCTTATAGCCAGTAAACAAATTGAGGAAGTATATAAACTTACTTGATTTGAAGTTTAAGTAGAATACAAATTTTGTCTTTCACATGGCATGCTGCTTGTCTTTGTCAAATTCACTTTCTACTTAGTCATATGGAGATATCCTAGATAACTCTGGGTTTCTGCTAACAACTGTTTCCACATAAAGAATTTTTGACCTGTGTTTAGCTCAGCTTTGATCTTTGCCCATTATGCAGTAGTCCTTTGGGTTTGATACTTTCAGATTTGCTTATTGAATGCTTACTATTTATTTTAATAAAAACTTTATGTGTTTTCTCTGAGTTTTGGGTCTTGAGTTTTTCATTTACTATTGTCCTTTTTATATTTAACAACAGTAGTTGTGGAAAATATCTCTGCATTATATTAAATGTTTGATTTTTTTATGTATATTTTTCATTTTTCAGTTTAGGACTGGTCTTCCACTTTGCACCTACTTCAGTGCAGTGAAACTTCGGTGGCTTTTGGATAATGTGGAAGAGATTAGGCAAGCAGTTGCTGATGGAAGAGCCATGTTTGGAACTGTTGATTCGTGGCTCATATGGGTATGTATTTCTGAGTTTATTATCATGCTTTTAAAAATTGATTTCAATTTCCTGTATGCAAGTTCCTAACTAAAACATTCTCTCCTGGAGTCATAGACAAAACCAAATTTTTAGTATTTACTGACTGTTTGTAACAATATACAGTCATCTTGTGAACAATTGCATAGTTTTCTTCATATAGAAGAAAAGAACTTTGTGGATCCTACAGAAGTTATTCAAGTTTGCTTGCTGATTATAGCCTGTGTAGTTTGTAACAGAACTAATAGGCAGAGAGATGGGATCCTAGCAGGAGCACTGATACCTACTGATCACACAGCGATGTTGATATAAGTTGTTAAAGAAAATCCATTAAAGTTTCTAATGAACTTGTACCGTCCCTATTGCACTATTTTTTGTATATGCGCATTTGTCATTTCCCATTTATAGGTTGCTGGGTAATTTTTCTCGTGCTTTTGGGCAAACTTGAACTTTAGAAAGATGTATTAGCCACCTTTGTGATATAAGAATTCATGAGGTAATGCTGTACCCTTACTATCTTTCCCATGCCTTCATTCTACTATATCCAGCCTGCTGATTTAGTTGTTGCAGAAATATCGGTGTCCCCACTGCCAAGCTGAAAGCTTTGTGAATTTAGATTTTGTTTGTCATTTGTTGAGGTAAGCTTGTATCTTCTCGTGGCAAATACTGTTGATGTTTTTTTATTCAGTGTTTGACAGGTGGGAAGAATGGAGGTGTTCATTGTACAGATGTAACTAATGCCAGTAGAACAATGTTATTCAACATTCACACCTTGGATTGGGATCCCGAGCTCTGCCAGTAAGCACAGCTTTTCAGTAACAATGTTATTTAAGTGGATTCTATAAGTGATGTATTAAAAACACTCAATAGTAACAATTTCTTATCTAGATTATAATCAGGAATTACTGTTGTAATTACTGTTAATAAGTAAGATTCATTGCTTACCAAGTGTTCAAATTACATGTTATTTTAAACAGCAGAGTCTTGAATTTTCCTGTAGGTAGAAGATTGTTTCATGGAAACAATGACATTTAATAGTTTGTTTATTCCTTAATTACATTTGTTGGCAGTTATAATGATAGTGTTTCTATTTTGTGTTTAAGTTTATTAATCACTGTATTATAAAGGTAGTGTTGGAAGAGGAATGACTTATCATGTGGAAGAGTTAGATGTGTCTTCAAAATACTCAAATATATTGTTTTACTTCCTAATTCAGTGTCACATTCTGTAAGAAGTAGAGAAGCATATAGTGATGCATGAAATCCTAGATATTTAAGTTCCCTTTATATATTTTTTTCTTTATAGCTTAAACTTTAAGAAACTTTAAGCTTTAAGAAAATAAATGCAAAATCCTTCCTGATTTAGCATTGACCATATATATAACTTATTTTATATTGTGCTCAGATTCTTTGATATTCCTATGGAAATACTTCCAAAAGTACGAAGCTCATCTGAGATTTATGGCTTGATGGTATGTTTTCTTGTGCGTGTGTGTAAGTTGATCTTGTAAAGATATGTCAGTATTAATTGAGGGAATTTTCATTTAAACTAATGGCTTTTTCTAGACTAGTATTGTTTGATTTATGACTCGTATGTCAATATCTCCTGCTGTAAGATATTATATGAAGGTAAATATCTGCCAAATGTTAAGTGTCAAGTAGACAAAACAAGATGGGAGAGGTTTTTGATAAGCATAAGAATTTGATTTTTGTTGACAAATACTGTAGAAACTACCTGTCAGAATGCAAGGTATAATTAGTAGATCAAAAGTAGTGAGGTTGCTGTTATTAAGGCATAGAATTTGTACTTTTTGAAGGTTTGAAAAAAAAGATGTGAAAGTTACTGTGACAGTTAAATACTCTAAGAAGACTGGACAAGGTGTGTAATGTTACATTCTCATATAACTGAAGGCAGGATGTGGTCAGATTTTGTGAACTGGCAAATCACAAATGACATCTTAGATTGCTTTTTTAATTAAAAAAAAAGGTAAACTCTTCTTGTAGTGTATATTTAGATAGAACTTCAGTGAAATTATTTTTGAATATTGTAAAGTTTTTTTTAATCAGGCTGCTTCCTGTATAGCTGTGAATATTACTTAGGAGTAAAATATAGATTGCTGTCATGGGCCTGAGATTTCAGATTTAATATGATGTGGCACTAACTATTCTGATAAAGTGACAACTAATTTATTCTTAAAACCTTCAGAACAGGATAAGCTGGCTATTGTGATTTCCATTATTTTTCCTGGCATTTTACTGTATTGTTTACTAAGAACATACAAGCATTTTGTTACTAAGACAAATTAAAACATTTTTTTTATTTAAAATGTAAATCCAACTTGCCTGAAATGTAAGTAATTTTACTAATGTGTCATTAAAGATGCTACTAGAAATCATTACTGACCTTTACTAATTTGAAGCGTCAGATAAGAATGAGTTGTAATTAAGTTGAATGAGTGAAGGAAACGAAATACTGCAAGGCAATAAGGTAATAAGAAATGAGGTACTACAACGTGGCAACTGAAGAAGAATAGCTGGTCACTTTAAATTTGTACTTGTGTTTCTTTTCCCCTTTCTTCCCTCTTTTTTTCTTTTTCTTCCTTTTGCTGACTAGAAAATCTGTCCTAGCCTGGTGAGTAAAGGCTTCTATTAGGCTGACCACCTGTATGTTATCCACTCTTCTCATATGCTGTGCATTTCCATTGATTTTAGGATTAGTAAAAGCACACTCTCTATTCCAATAAACTTGCAAGTATTTCCAAATTTGAGATATTACAATGAGCGTTCACACCATTTTTTTTCTAAAATATAATGCTTATGTATGCATGTGCTTTAGTTTGCAGGCTGCTGAATATTTATTTTCATAGTTAAGTAAAAAATAGAGCTACTGCCTAATAAGTGTTGTCTGTCTCATTTTAAAAATGAGGAAAGTGGGCTATTCTGTCTACAAATACTCATTCTAATATACTGAAACATCAGATTTCATTGGGGTTTTTAGTGCGTTTTTAAACTGAATTACCTTAATCCACTTAAATTAAGTGTGAATTAAAAAAAATCAGATTGGAAATGCACTTGCATGGCTTCACTGAAAATTCACACTAAGAAAAAATTTTAAGACAGAGGTAAAAGTCGTCAAGATATATATTTATTATGATACCTACTGCGAGAATGCAACTGAAAAACTACGTGGCAGTGTTTGCAAGAGGTTCTAATCCACTTGAAATGCTGTATCTTAAAATGAGGCATCTGTCTTGGCCTAACAATTACTTTTTTTCTAGTCACTTTACTGTTGCACTTCTGCATTTTAAAACTGACACAGACTGTATGTTGCACTGCACCTTTTTTTCTGTATGCTGTAATTTCAAAAACCATTTGTATTAAGAACTATTGAGATGACATCATGTGTACCTGTAAAATTCCTGCTCTATTTGAGGAATGAGCTGCATGAAGCTGAAGTCCAATGTGCAACTCAACTCAACCGTATAGTTTATGTCACCCTTTCCTACCCTAGTCTAGTCATGAGCTGCATAAGTCCAGTGTGCAACTCAGTCATATTGTTTTTGTGACCCTTCTTTGTTTTCCTTTAGGCATTAAAGCCTCATTACTTTTTTTTTCTTTCCCCAACTCTAAACCAACTTCAATCCATTTCTATTTAAAGTCATATAAAAAGAAGAAAAGTCTGGGTTTTATTAACCTGTGTATTCTTAGTATTAACTAAGATGTAGTTAATCTAAAACAGTGAGTAGTAGTGAGTCTATGCTATGTTCAGGATTGGAATCTCTGCTTTTCATACACATAACAGGATTTACTTAATTTTTTCCTTTCCTACTTCTCTTATGCATTGTTTTTTTTGTTTTTTTTTTTTTTTTTGTTTTCTCTCCCAGGAATCTGTCTTCTTTTTTGCAACTGTAGTTCTTCACTTCATTTGCTCTATCAAACAAATTCCTAGAAACACAGTTTCTCCTACCAGAAGCATTTTTCTACAGGATGCTGTCTCCTTTATCAATATCTTTCATCCATTTTCCATTTCTTAGTAGAGATTGTTATTAGAATTGAAATAGTAAAAAATACATACTTTAAAGTCAACTTGTACAGCATTAGTGACTATCCATTCTTGTATGACTTCATCTGTTTCTTTTTGCATCCAAGATTTTTATCTCCCCAGTTAAATATAAGTTTAGCTTCTTTTTGATTGCCTTAAATTGATATAATGGAAAGCTGATTTGGAACTTTTCTTTCTCTTTTTGTGATTCAGAAATCTGGAGCTTTGACAGGTGTACCAATTTCTGGGGTAAGTCATCTTCATCTCAAATTTTGGCATGAGACAACTTCACTACAGAAATCTTTAAGAAGGGTGAATCTTGCTACAAAAAAAGTTGGTTTCCAATTTTTTTTAGCTTCCTGTTTAACATGAAATAAATTTTGAAGTTGAATTAATATTGAAGAATCTAAGATCTGGCTGTGGAAATGCAGCTGTCTACTCGAAAGCATATGTGTAGTTATGTTGAAAACTGAGAATCTCTAAGGAAATGAATGGCAGTACGAAATTGAACCAAACTTTGCTTTATATGGAAAAGGGATTCAGCATATACATAATGCAGAAATTTGAGGCAGATTCTCATCTTCTTCCACAACATGCATTAAATAAATTTTAATTTTGATATTTTTTGATTATTCACCATAAGCATCATGACACACATTATTTGCAGTTCTTACAGAGGGAAGAGGGTTATCTCTATAGGTTTTTCCTCACTTTCAATTAGCTGTGTGTTCCTAACAGGTTAGAGCTATAGTTAAATGTATCTGTTCATGTTACTTGTTCGTGAATGTGACTCACATGCAGACATTTGCTAAAAAAATTTCCTTTTTTTCAGTGCTTGGGTGACCAGTCTGCTGCTCTTGTTGGGCAAATGTGCTTTCAAGATGGGCAGGCAAAAAACACGTAGGTTATGATGAATGTTGTAAGATAAACAGTAGGTCACTGCTCTGTTTTAAATTTAGTATTATGTTCTCTTCTGAGCTAACTGCCAAATTGTTTTGTAGTTACCACATAACTACAGCTCTACCTTTCAACTGTGTTGACGTAGAAATTAAACAGTGCCCTGATTTTTGAATAAAATAATGAAGATATTAAAGTAAAAAGGCTTGTGATATCTACTTTGGAACAAAGTCACTGTGAGGAAATATCTCTGTGTGAAAGAAGGTTTTTCATTTTAAAATACACCAAAACACAGAGCAAAGTAGTTGCTATTATAATTTAAACTGTGTTTGTGTTTTTGTTAAAAAAATACGGGCAGTGTGAGTTAGACTGCATGGATTTCAATGACAAAAACAACACAGTACTGCTAGATAGGAAAGGTTCATTTAAGTTACCACGCTCAGTTTTGGTTCTATGTCTAGGTCATGGAGAATTTTAAACCTGATTTTTTTCCTAGTTCTCAGCATCTTAGTTTCCCTTGTTTAAAATAGCTGATCAGTTAAATCAGGCAAGTGGTGTAATCAGATATTTACTTGAGGAAAAGCTCTCTGCTTAAGTGACTTGTTGTTTCATTTGCAATTTCTTGCTTAAATGAATGTGTAGATATAAACACAGCATTGGACTTCCACAGATTTCATTACACATTAATCTATACTTGTTGCTAATTAACCTTCAAGTTATCTTTTATACTTATGCACAAATCTAAGTTAGTAGTATTTTGTTAAAGCAAACATTGTTCTAAGCAATTTTGTCACAAAGTGTTTCTATAAGAAATATTTTTATAAAATAAGAGACGTTTGGAAAAATATCCACCTAAAGCTTAACATCAGATGAGATTTCTAACCAATTTGTGATACTACCTTATCCTTTTTATTCTACAAATGTAGCCGAAGACTTTCTCGTTGCTATTTGTAAGCTTTGGATTTTCAGAGTATTAAATCAAAATGAATTCTTAATTAGTCAGAATAAATGAGCACGGAGTATGAGGTTATTAAATTGTGTTTTTGTATGCGTGTACGCACATATACATGTAATGTTTCAAATGAGAAACATACAATTTTTAGAAGTTGAATATGCTTTAAAAAAACATTCTTCTTTGTGACAGGAACAAAGTTTGTTGCATTTTCACCTTTAAAAGTTTGAACTCAATGTTGTGAAATATTTATTTTATAAAGTGGCTTTCATAATCAGCTTAAACTGAAGTAAGTAAACACTGCCAGCAAAGAGGAATTCAGACTTAGTTTTCAGCTCTGTCTGCTCCTTGATAAGTACTGTACAAGAAATGAGCAGAGAGAGAAGTGTGGAGAACTAGATTTTTCAGCTTCAGGCTGCATTTAAGCAAACAGTGTAAGAATGGCTTCATCATCAGTTAATGGTAACATAAATTTTGAAGAGAAAAAAAAGTGCTGTCTTGATTCTCCATAGGGGAGTCATGGATTCAGGAACTGCAGTAAATGCTAATCTTTTAAGTGTCCTGGTTTTAACTTTTCTTTGCTCTCATGCTAGGTATGGAACAGGATGTTTCTTGCTGTGCAATACAGGTCAGAAGGTTGGTTGTGTTTCTTTCGTTTTTCACTTGTTTTTAGCAATCTTCAGTTAAGTAGTTGAGTATAACTATAAATAAGTCTTAAACTTATTTGCAATAATTGAATTGCTGGAGGTAAGGAGAAATGCATACTGAAATCCAAAAGAACAGAAAGTAATAGTTTGTTCGGGGTGTTTCAGTAAGATTTATTTCCTAGCTGGAAAGTGAACTTCTCATAGCAAGTTTCTTGCTCTTCCCTTGTGTATAATTCTTAAACTCACTCAAAAAATGCTGAGTGTTGTGTTACTTACATGCTCTATTCTTTGTCTTGGCTATTTTATTCTTTATTTTTTCACATTTTTTTCTCCGTAGTACTAGTTGAATAAATAATGTAAATCTTTGGCTTACTTCTCATTCACATCTTCTGAAGTCCCCCACTTATTTGATATGGAAAGTCTGGAAGGAGCCAGGGCAGCTAATGGAAATGAAAATGAAAACACCAGCAATCCAAGGGTTTTATCTCAGGTGTTTATATAGATAATTTACTTCGTTTAAACTTTCTATATTTCTTTTTCTTTTTTCTTTTTCTCAGTTTTATCTCCTTTTTTTATCATTTGCTTGTGCTTATGTAAACATTTTCTGCCTGTGTTTTTTCTTTCCTCTTTCCCTATTTAGTCTGTGTTTTCTGACCATGGTCTTCTAACCACGATAGCTTACAAACTGGGGAGAGACAAACCTGTTTGTTATGCATTGGAAGTAAGTAAAATAATTTCTTCCTTTCTATAGTGATACATGGTTATGTTTACTTTTGTTTTTTAGTATCTTTCTGTTACCTTCAGTGAAACCATTCAGTTGCACAGAAATCGAAATAGCTTTTTGTTGTAGCTTTGTTCCTCAAGGCTTATGTGTGGTTTTGGTTATCCTATCTCCAACCTAGATCACTTAATCTAAAAGAAATATTTCTACATTGAATTTCTGGGCATAACGTCTGAAACATTTTTCCAGTTCAACAGTCTTAAGTCTTTCATAAATGTTCTAAATAAATAAATAAACCAAAATTGAGTTTTAAAAGGAGGATATACTAAGTGTTCCAGCTATTCTCTCAAAACAAAAAGCATGACTAGAGGTCTGTTGATTTTTTTTATTTCATTTTAATGGCTTTTACTTCAAACTTAAAAATCTGAGCCAAATTTCTGGGACAAGATACATCTAACAATTAGGCTTTTTTTACCTACTAAAACATAGGTGCCTATTTCCTGTTCCTTTAGTTCCTCAGTTCTCCACACAACTCTGAGGATATCCAAATTCTGTAGAAAATTGGACTTTACCTATAACTTGATGTTTTATTGTTCTAAAACTCTGCCTTCTGATGCACAGAGCAGCTCAACACCTGTTTGACACCTCTGCTTTGTTGGGATCAGTAGAATTATTCTTCCGTCTCTGTTGCATTGTGAGCTTGATCTAATAGTTATTTTTAAAACACACATACTGAATTGTCTGCTACCATTGTGCTTTTGAAGAGAGCCTATGTTTTCCATGTCAAACAGACCGAGACAACACACAGGATTTTCTTCTCTGGGGAAAATAATTTGTGGCTTACAGTTACCATGATGTGGGAGGTTGTATTTGCCATGGTCTGGCAACTTTGGGGTTTTCATTTTGTACATATGTGTGAGAGGTCTGGTTTGTTTTTAGACCTTGAAGCAAGAACTGGAACTGTTTGAAACTGACTTCTATTTCCACACATTCACACATGCTTATGCACACTTTTCTTCTTCATCATCTCTAAGTTTTTAATGATATTGTCTGAAAAAAATGTCTTCAACAGAGGATGTTAGGTGTTCTTTCTTCTCCTACATCCATACTAGAATAATCTCATGGTTAAGACACCTTCCAGAGTGAAAAATAGGGATTCAAGCTTTTGTTTTAATCAAACCCATGTGTTTTAACTGTAAGAGCTAGCTGTTTAGAAAACTCCTCTGTTCCCTTCTTGCAATAGCTTAGAATGAGAATATAATACTGTTTCCATTTCACTTGAAGCTTAGTTTAGTAGACTTGAGACTGTCTTGTATAAAAGACCATTTGGACTTTGTTGTGAGATGGGAGGAATGCAACTTATCTGTGATATGATGGAACCATTCAGGGACATTAATGGAGGCAACAGAGGAATTTTGCTGCCAAATGAAAGTGACTAAATTTTCTGTCTCTCTGGCCGTTTGTATTTAGACTCTAGACACAATTAGTTTTGTCCCTAAATTAGAGGAACCGAGAAGATTGCTTAGTTAGACAACTCCTCTCCATACCAAAATTGGATGTAATTGTAGTGATTTTGTTTTCTTTAGGGATCTGTGGCAATAGCTGGTGCCGTTGTTCGTTGGCTGAGGGACAATCTAGGTATTCTTAAGACTTCACAGGAAGTTGGTGAGTATTTGCAGTTTGGAGCTGTTAATTTCAAGTGTTCATTTTGACTTGTTTGAGTTGTTGAATTCTGACAGCTATGTTATTGTTGAATAAAAGCTCAAAATATTCAAGTAAAGATTAGCTGGAAGATACATACATTTTGCTGTACAGTCACTATTTATTGATATTTTTCACTGATACTTCACACAGCATATCACTAAGACCACTGAAAACCTTTGTCAACTTTCCCTAGCAAGCAAATTCTCAGTAAGATGCTGTACTTGCAATATTTGTACAATATTCAATTTTCTAGAGCCAAGAGTATATGTCTCTGTTATGAAACCCAAAGCATATTGGATCCTAAACCAATAAATGTATTCTTTGCTGTCATAAACATGACAACCTGAAGCCCTAAATATGCAATGATTTATGCAGAAGAATTCATATCCATTGAAGTAGAGCCCTCAGTTTGCAAAGCTGTCTCTTAAGGGAACTGGATAATCATAAAATCTAGGAACCTTTAAGATCATTTAGTTCCAACCCCCCAGCTATAGGCAGGGACACCTCCCATTAGACCAGGTTGCTGAAAGCCCCAAAGCCTTATCCATCCTAGGGCAGATAACCACAATGTCTGCCTGATTTGGCTAGAATTCCTTTAGAATTTATGTTGCTGATTTTTTTCTGCTTGAGCTGAACTGAAACAAGCTGGTATGTAACACAGAAACTAGGAATACACCAAACCTTGAAAAAGGAGAAAACATCAAAAATATGCATTATAAAGTTTCAGAGTGACTGATATAATGAGATTTAGGATTAAAAAGTAATGCACAATTTTTTTTTTAATAATTTGATGTATTTTTGAAAAGTGGGGAAAAAACAGAATTCAGATTGGACTTAAAACTTCAAAAACTAAGCAGAAATGTAAAACAACAATCTGTTTTTCTATGAGAAAGCCTCACTCTCACCTCTCGAAGAATACAACCTACTGTCACTAGAATTAGCCAGTTGTTGAAACACAGTGGTACCTGTTGGCTTCACAAGTTTCATTAGACCTCTGAAAGGTTAGGGATTCAAGAACTTTGATCTTGTCATTATTAGTGTCAGCGGTTTACGGGCAGGTTCAGCCCGGTTCCATGACTAATGGTGCAGGGGACCCATGGACTCACGCCCCAGGAAAGGGAAAAGGGAAAAAGGGTGGGAAGATGGGCCTAAAAACAAAACAGTGGCAACGATCTGAGGAGAAACAAACTAATTTACTAAATAAGATATCAGAATGCAAAATAACACAATATAATACAATATAATTACAATTTAAGCTAATAAATCCAATAAAATGAGAGAGAGTGTCCAAAAACGAAGAGGGCTTACTCTAATGCCGATGGTGAGACAGCTAGGGAGTGAGATGCTGCCGGGATGAGCAGGAGTGAGAAAAGGGATGTCTCGTGATATGCGAACAGTTTTTATCTTTCCCTCTGAGTAGAAAATGGTAACAACAGCAAAGTCCTCTGGGAAATGTAGTAGTTCTTCTCTTCTGAGAACCAAGTACCTGGAACTATCCATGATCCATGGAACTGGAGTATTAACTCTTTAACTCCCAGTGAACTACATGATGTTATGATGTGGAATACCGATAACCAAAAATCATAGAACCATGACAGTTGGTGAAATCTTATGGGGCGCTGCCGTCACTTCCTGTTTCCCTGAAAATGTTCTCCTCCTCCCTTCGCTTCTTTAAGTGGAATCTGTATGAAACTATCATTCAAAAAAGAATTTTTGACTAAATTTCCCTACCTTTCCTCTCCATTGCTAAAGCTTGATCAATGCAAACAGAAGAAATTTTCAAAAGCTGAAAAAAAATACTCTCTTTTCTTGTTATAGGAAGGAGCTGCACATTAACGTTACTTCATTTGTCATTCTAGGTGTTTTAATACAACTTCTAAAATTACACATTATAATACTTGGGCATTCAGATATCTGAAATTTCTACTCAGATATTAAGAAACTACACATTTCCTTGTAGTTGGCCTTGTGATTATATACTTAAGATGAGAATTTAGGACTCTAAATCCATTTGAAATTAATGGGAATTTAGTTCTTAACTCCCTTTGGTCTTGATCCAGTTTCACATGCTTGCCTTGACTTAAATGCAAGTGTGACCTTTTGGAAAGCTTTGAAGGTAGGATTCTTTACCCACAGGATACCCTTTGAAAACCTCAGAGAATCTAGGTCAGAATATCAAGTAAATCATTTTGGTTTTTGCTTTTACATTTACCATAGCCTCCTATGCCCCATCTTCCATTCATATTGTTGCAAGTGGACATGTTAAAGGTGAGGAGACGGCCAGTTAATTGTATTTTCTAATAGTAATGACTTGATTGCTTTTGTAGCTATGAAACATATTCTAAATATTTTCTCTTTAAACAATAACATCTTTGAGTGTCATATTTAAGTGCTGGTGTAGTTGTGAAAAGCTAAGTAAAGACTGTTTGTGTGTCCTTTAGAAAAACTGGCTGCCGAAGCGGGAACTTCTTATGGCTGCTACTTCGTGCCAGCATTTTCAGGACTGTACGCACCTTACTGGGAACCTACTGCAAGGGGGTAAGGAGCTGAATATGGACCACATTTGCAGGAAATTTTAATTATTTTACAAATACTAACATTAGTCCTTTCAAGTATGAGAAATTGTTTTTGTGTTTTTTCTTGATTCTCTATAGTATCTTCAAGCAACCACTGTTTTTCCTTTGTATTTAATCTGTTCAGAACAGCAACTACTACTTATTGAAGAACAAGGACTAGCTGACTCAGCCAATCATCCTTCCACCCACCTCTAAAAAATTAAAAAAGAAGGGGGAGAGGTGGGAAACACTTTGACGAGGTTGTGCTTTTCGGAGGACAATACACAGAAATCACAGAGTAATAGAATATCCTGAGTTGGAAAGGATCCACAGGGATAGTTTTAACATTCATGCCACTGAAAGAGCCAGCTTTTTTTAATTCACACATTTCTGGTTCTAAAAAGGGTTTAATCTCACTAATGAAGGTGAGATCTGTGTACCTGTGAACTGTCAGGCAATGAAAGTGGACAATTAAGAAATCAGTGGTGATTTATTTTTCTGAGCTCACTTTCCCACAGCTTTTGCATTCACAATGTCAAATGATTCAACTTTCTAAATTCTTCCCTATTTCATCTCCCTTTCCTCTTTTATTTCTATTAAAAACTCTTCAGTATAATGCCTTCCAGTCCTTTTCTTCATTGTTAAGACTTAACAGTCTGGTACTAGTTAGATCTACTAGTTTAAATAGTAGCTTTCTGTTTGTTCTTTTCTGCTATTGTGAGCTTGTCTGCTGTTGCTGCAATCAGAACATGCCATGAGAGTCAGAGAAGCATACTACATAAAAATATAAAACAACATTCCTAAAATATAAAGAGGGATCTTAAAGAATATCCAGTTCCCAAGGCCTGAAAGTCACGTTCTTAGAAATTCGGTGCTTTTTGTACTTAAGGAAAAAAAAATCTCTGACATAGGTATTCTAACAACTTTTTAGATCACAGCTTCTTAACTGTTATAAGCTGATCTTTGAAATGGCAGTAGCTAAAAATGTTCTTTAATATCTCAGTTCTTGCATGTATCCAGCACCAAATACACAGCATCGACCCAGCTGGGCTTTTCCTTTAGAGCTGAAAGCATGAGAGAATTATTAAGATTTTAGTGACCAGTGATAATATTTTTTAAATAAAAGTTATCCTAGATCATACATTCTTTAAAGGAAGAACACTCAAATTTGTATGTGTGCGTATTAATATACACCCTTCTTACATGCACATTGACAATAACATTTTAACTTACAGCAATGAATTGTATTGATTGAACACTGAAAACAGCTTATTAAAGAGATAAGAGAACTCAGATTAAAAAGAAACAAGCTTTTTAGTATTAAAAAGCAGTCCTTATATGACAGAACTGAATGAGCTTTGAATGTAAAGGCCTAAGTCTGAAGTATTTTCTGGAAAAGATCATCTAACTGCTGCTTGTTTTCTTTTTCTCTGTTCAACAGTATTATCTGTGGCCTTACCCAGTTTACAAACAAAAACCACATTGCCTTTGCTGCACTAGAAGCAGTCTGCTTCCAAACACGAGAGGTAAAAGCAAATTAGTTGTTAAATTCATTGTAAACTAGTATGATAATAGTAACTGTAAGTCTTCAGAAAGAGAGGATTAAAAAGGTTGACTGAAAATCAGGTGCTTCATACCACACTTGTCTGCTAATTTACATGATGCTTGTGTTGAAGAACTGTTCCTGTGAACTTAGCTACAATTATCTGGTTGGGTGGCACATTATTTTTGTGGTTTATATCAAAACATAAGGTGAACATATTTTATGAATATCATGAGATGCAGAACAGGCAAACTTTAAAATGACAAGGCAGTGCCAGAACTGAAATGCAGCATTAGTTCTACATCACAGAAGACTACATTTTATATTCTCTGCAAATGATTGATGTTGCTTTCAGTACACAAGAGCAGCAAACGTATCAAGGGAAATCTGTATTCACTTCTTGCCCACTACATATCTTATTGTCTTCGCCAGCATTCTGCAAAAACAAACTTAAATTCTCACACTCAAAATTAATCCTTCAACCAGATCAAAGAGCATGGTATCAGTATGTTCTAAGCATTGATTCTATGATTCTGAAGTATGATTAAAATATTTTTATTACCATCTTCTATCATTTAATGCTCCTTGTGTTCTGTAAAAGTACAAGACAAAATGAAAGTCATGGACTCTAAGGGGTAGCAGTCAAACCTTAATATGATTTAATGCTTTTAAGATGATGTTATGTAAACATAATTAGTTTTAAAATAATATCCAGATAACACTGTGTAAGAGCTTCTGTAGTAACAATGAGTAAAGTAAGAAATACTCCTGTGGAAAAGAAAGCCAGAAACTTCAGCAAGGCAGGTGCTTTTGAAGCTATGCTAACACCCTTTGAGCCCTCAGAAAGTCATGAAAGGAACTTGGAAGTATTTTATATCTTTTAATTCTGTTACTAGAAGTCAAAGTAAAATTACAACCAGCTGAGGTGATAACCTCGTCCGTTGTCTGCTCCTCTCTTTCCTTGTCCCTTCTCCTATCCATTCCATCTCACATGACAGCTCAGTGAACTTTCCAGCAAAAAATTATCCCTCTTTTGCTGAGCTGTTTTTTTGCTGGATTAATGACCTCAGCTGCCTCGCAGAGGATTGTAGCAAATGTCACAACAAGAGACAGCATGTGGCTGGTAGTAGAAGGAGGGGAATAAAGCTTTCAGGCTGAAGGCGAAGTTAACTGTTTGGACATACCTAACGCTTCTTCACTGTTTAGTCAGTGTGCTTGTGTCACAGATATAGGAGTGCCTTATTAGGTCACTGGAAATGCTTATATTAGTAGATTAAGTCATAGTGACATAGATAAAATATACATTTTTCAAAAATATACTGTTAGTTTTGTCTTGTCAGAAACAAAGTTATTCTGTTTTAATTCCACTTGAAATAGAAGTTTTCCATATCCTTCAGGAAAACTCTCAAAATTTGCATTCATTTTGTTGGGGCTTCTCTGTTTCGTTTTACTGTACCATCCAGTTTCTTTTCCTTTTTTTCTCCAAAAAGCTCCTCCTTTGTGCAATCAAATGACCCTTCTTATGTTTTTTCTCTCAGAAAGCATTATGGAAAAATAAGTAATTTTTCACTTCTAAGAGCTGCACGTGGCTGTCATGAGACAAAACTTACTTACCTCAATCTGACCTCACTACAATAGAGATAGCAGTAGCATGATCATGATTCATTTTGTTCCTTCATCACCTCCTCACTTCTAGCATTCTTTTCACTTTTTTAATCTCTACCGGGTGCACCATATTATTCAACATTGTCTCACAAATTGATAAAGTTAGAGCCTCCAACAGCATATGTAAATCTAAGATTATGAGATACTGCTGAAGTTCTGAATAGTAAAGAAAAGCAGGTGAAATTCAGCATAGCTGAATGTAAAATGGTACATGTGAAGGAAACAAATGGTGAGGAGCAGTATTACTTAGTACTGTCAGCAGACTTTCATGATCTGTTGTTTATCCTATTTTCTAGGTTATTTGTAATGTAAATGTAATGCGCAGGCCTATATATTGATTCTGCCACAATGAAAACTGACCTTTCACCTTCTTTTTAACTGTTAGTTCCTTCCTGACTTACTTTCTGGGACTAGGTAAAAATCTACTGGATAACCCACTTCTATATAGTTTTTCATGCTTCACAAACCCACCTGTTTGTCCATAGAAATAGATCGACCTTTCCCAGTAAGGATTGTATAACTGAGTGCTTTGTGAACTACAGAATAGTAGTAACATGCATTGTAGTTTATTTTCTTGTGGTTTATGTATTTTGCTTTGTCATTTAGAGCTGAGAAAAGCACACTTTTTTAAAAATTCAAATTAAATTGAAAAATTACAAAGAGAAAGTCATTCTGCAATAGTTAATGCCTGTTTATCAAGAATTATATGCTAACAGTAAAAACGTAAATGAGACATTTGATTGAATGCTTTTACTAACCGTATAAAACTCAGTATTCTGCTTTTAGATGATTGCAGGGTAATGCTGTGTACTTCCTCCTTTGTTAGTTTTAACAAAGTTCATAGTGATCATCAGCTTTTTTTTCAAAGTTCTTCTCAGACCATATACGCAAAAGATAGGCTAGGTATAGAGAAACATTTCCTACATGTTCCTAGGATTTCTTTGATGAATTGAAAGCACTTGCTGTACATGAAATAAAACTGCATTGTTACTACTTCTGTTTTGCCATCTTGATGTATATGGGGGGGAGAATTATCTGCTTAACACTTCAACAAACGTTGACTTATCAGTATTTTACATGCAGAGGATTTCGTGGATTTTACTGCAATTTAATATTAACTTATATTACTCTTAAGATTTTAGATGCAATGAACAAGGACTGTGGGATACCACTAAGTCAGTTGCAAGTAGACGGAGGAATGACCAGTAACAAAGTTCTCATGCAACTCCAATCAGACATCCTCTGTATTCCAGTAGGTAAGATAAAATTACAACTCCCATTTTCTTTTTAAAGCTGAAAACAGCATTCATTCATAATGGTAATGAGGACCAGTCAGATCGCTTTTCTTAGTGTGGTGGGTGATGGACGTTTTATTTTTTTTCTTTTTGGAAAAGATTTTTAGGTCTTATATAAAATTTTGATGTTCATTCTCCTAGAACATCTCTGACTCATATCTGGTGTTGAAATAGTATAGCAGTATCATAGAATCATAGAATGGCCTGAGTTGAAAAGGACCTCAAAGATGATTGAGTTTCAACCCCCCTGCTGAGCGCAGGGTCGCCCAGAGCCACGTCCAGCCTGGCCTTGAACACCTCCAGAGACGGGGCATCCACAACCTCCATGGGCAACCTGTTCCAGTGCGTCACCACCCTCTGTGTGAAAAACTTCCTCCTAATATCTAACCTAAATCTCCCCTGTCTCAGTTTAAAACCATTCCCCCTTGTCCTGTCGCTATCCACCCTTGTGAACAATCGTTCCCCCTCCTGTTTATACGCTCCCTTCAAGTACTGGAAGGCCACAGTGAGGTCTCCCCGGAGCCTTCTCCAAACTAAACAAGCCCAGTTCCCTCAACTTTTCCTCATAGTAGAGGTGCTCCAGTCCTCTGATCATCTTAGTGGCCCTCCTCTGAACTCATTCCAAGAGCTCCACATCTATCTTGTGCTGGGGCCCCCAGGCTTGGACACAGTACTCCAGATGGGGCCTCACAAGAGCTGAGTAGAGGGGGACCACCACCTCCCTCTCCCTGCTGGCCACTCCTCTTTTAATGCAGCCCAGAACATAGTTGGCCTTCCAGGCTGCCAGCGCACACCAGTATGATGGTATTGAACTTAGAAGTTGTCATACCAGTTTCTAACCATCTGACAAATTTTAAATTGATGAAATTAACTCTGACCTGTTGACCCTGAAAATCTTGGAGAGAGATCAGTCAGAGCTTTGCACCGCTTCTGCTTTTATGCATAAACATGTGAGACATTTCAGTGATAGCAAGATATTGGAAAGTTTTCAAATAGAGATGTTATAGCTTGCCTTTAATGATACATAATGCACGAAGTCCATGCTATTAGTACTTAAAGTTAGCAGTTGAAAGGGCATGGTCAATAAGATCAGCTTTTAAGGGGTTCTCTACCTGAAACAGAGCATGTCACAGATGTACATCCTAGGGGTTGAATGTCCTTCTATAGCAACAGTGGAAAGCAAACAAGCTATTAAGTACTAGCATGTAACACCTTTTAAGATGCCTTGTCCAAATATAAATGGTTGTAATACCAAAATGTCTAGGCTATGAGAACAAAATAGATAACTTTGCCACTGATCACTGCTTCAGGGAGGAAAAGGACAACAAAATAATCATAGTGTTAACAGAAGTATGCTGAAGAAACTAGTGGTGGAGGTCAGAAGCCTTACACGTGATACAGAAATGAGCAATTGCATGATTTGGTATTGAGGGAAGTAGTGATCTGAGGTATTTTGAAGACTTGGAAGACTTATAGTTGAAACTAACTTAATGATCATGTTAATGGCAATAAAATGAGGTCTGCAGCTGTCAAACTTAAGGGAAGCTAATATAGCAGTTATAGAAAATACAGATATGTATGTAAGTCGTCAGTTCTGATATCATCTGACTTTTAATTAAAAAACATCACGACCTTCTCTCTGATTTACTTTAGTAAAGCCATCAATGCCTGAAACAACAGCTCTCGGAGCTGCTATGGCAGCAGGAGCTGCAGAAGGAGTTGGAGTTTGGAGTCTGAATCCTGGAGATTTGACAGCAGTGACATGTGAACGATTTGAACCACAGATCAACCCAGAGGGTAAAACCCTTTAATATACTCTAAGAATCTGTAAACCGTTTTTTGTTTTATATTCAACAGATCAGTTTATTTTTCATTGCATTCTGACATACCCGTATAAAAACAGCTATACATAAATATCCTTACAAATGTTAAAGATCAGCTTTGTAGTGTTTGGTGGAGGGAAGTGCATTCCGTTTGCTGTTTTGATCATTTAGGGTTGTTTGACTAGTAGACCATTTGACTAGTAGGATTGGGAAAAGGTTAAAACAATACATCCCCACAGGGTTGAGCTGTTTTTTTTCCTTTTTCTTTTTTAAAGAAGCTCAGTACCTGGCACTGCAGTTAGTGGCTTTTCACTTACAGGAAGTAAAATCAAAGAAATCTTGAAGGCTTTTTTAGGGAGAAGAATGTCTCCTAAAGCTCTTGCGAATTTAAGTGTTTTCACAGGTTTGGAAAGGACAAACTATTTTTGGGTGTTTCCTATTTTGTCTTTAAAAAGCTTACTCTGATCACTATTTTTGCTACCTTTTTCATCATTCTTAAGTGCTTAGAGAAGCAATAAGCATGTACTTGACATAATTAATCCATGTGCAAGACAAATGCATTTCATCTTTTCAATTGTTTTTTAATTTCTTTTGCAGAATTTTGTCCTACCATTCTGACTATAATTACTGCTAGGATTCCTACTTCAGGACAGTATTTTCAGTACTGAAGGGCTTCTGCACAGATAACAATTGTTTCATTTTGTTCTATTTGTACATCTTCTAATTGTTGAACACTCAGAAAAGTGTTTTTGAAGTTTATTTCTCCTTGCTGTACATAACTGTGATTTTTTTTTCCTGGTTGTTTTAAGGGTTATTATTACCTTTTTTTTACTTAATGTATTTAAAATAATATTCTGTAACACTTTATTTGGAGCAGAAAAATTGTATTATGGAAAAGGGTGAAAAGCTGATGGTGTAGTCCTTGCTGCTTAAATACTTACTTATTCATAGGCACTGACAGACTTTTTTGTTTGTTTATTTCTCAATTTCAGAAAGTGAATATCGCTACGCCAGATGGAAGAAAGCTGTGATGAAATCTATGCACTGGGAGACATCTGAAGGTCCTTCAAATGGTAAACTAAACATTATTGCAGGTCAAATATTATTAATTAGCCTAGTTAATTAATCTTGGGTTTGGTGACCTTTTTTGTTCCTACCATCCATCGATTATGCCAGTGATATGAAAATTATTACTTAAAAACACTGTGGAAACAAAGCAGGAAGATAGGTCTTACTCTTGAAAGGATGACGCAAGCACTATCTTTCAGGCTTCTAAAATCAGAGGACGTTAAATCAGACAAACTGCAGGTTTCACAGAATAGTGATGGTTTACAAGAGAAAAAAATTCTTACCTAAAAGAGATAGTGCAGGGATTTTGTAAACTTTCTTCTAGACATGTTGCAAAAGAGAAAAGTTTTATTCAGTAATTTTTCTTGGTGTATCTTGCCTTTATCATCTGCTCCGTATGAAGGAGGAATTGGTAACAACATAACAACCTGCTTGACCCAGAAGGACTAAGAGTAGGAAGTTATCATGAAGTGAAGAACTGCAAAGACCTATTGCTCACACACATGGAACATTACAAACACTTCTGAGGGACTAAAAAGATGTTTCTTTTGAAGTAGAGGGCTTTTCTATCTGTTAGATTTCAGTTTATTAAAACATGCAGTCTCCTGTGATCTATGATTTGAATTTATATTTAAGCTCTATTTCAGGTTAAGATTTCAGGCTTGTATCAGCCTACAACACACAATTTGTGGGCCTTATCTTTCATTTTGTTCCACTGGAATAACTACTCAAATTAAGAGAGTTAAGTAAAGAAAAACTCCTCAAAATGTAACCCAGCCCCCAAACCCCACACTTGCAGCCCTCAAACTACATAAAGTTTCTTACTTCATTGTTGGAAACTATAGCTAAATATTTCCTTTTAAAATCCTGTGTAAAGATTTAGATATTTTATTTAACGCCATGGTTATACAAGCGATTCCCTGAAGGCTGTCTGGAAGGGAAATAGGTAGCAGCATGGCTAAGAAGATTCACTTCAGTACTGTGCAATATGATTTAGTCACCTTATATTTAAACTCTCTATTTCCCGAAATCCCAAGTGCTCAATGAGTATCTTATCTATATATCTTTATTTTCTTTTGAAGGTTAGAAAATCTGCCTTGCAGAAAATTAAACTAGTCCTTCAGCTAATTAGGGTTATGTTTATCAGAACTTTACCTCAGTCATCATTTGCTTCAGCACTGGGGCAAAAAGTGTTATTCTTCTAAGACCTTGCTTTGAAACTTTGTTTTCTGCCTGCTAGGAGCATTTAAGATTGAGTAATAGTGGAAATGGGTTCAACCTAGATAGTTCTGTTGGTGGAATTTGGATTTTATCTCCTGTTGAGAGCCTGTTTTGAATTATTGTGGGGGGTTATGCATGAACTTTTTTAGTTTTCCTACAAATGTCACTACTATTGTTACTTTTTGCTGTTCATATGATTTTTAACACATATACTGCAATTTATGTATATATTTCTCTTTTGATTTGCTTGACTGGAAACACCTTCCTCTGGATGACATCAGGTGACACTAGTATCTTCTGTAGTCTGCCTTTGGGTTTTTTTATTATGAGTAGCATGATAATGTTAATCGGAGCAAAGTACGTCTCAGGTTAGTTATTATTTGAACTAGATCACTTTAAAAGCTATCTACACTAGTTTAAGTGTTGTATTGTTGTTTTTTTTTTTTTTCCCACTGTTTATTTTCAGCAAAAATGACTGATGCTTTTTGTTGTTCATGCACACGAATGTTTAAGGGTGTTAATTAGTCATGTAGTACCTAAGGGAACAAAGTGAATGCCATCTTGAATTAATCTTTATGTGCCATGGAATTCATAGTTCTTGGATGCATTTAAAACCTTAGGCTATCCCTTCCCTTTGTTTAGCTATACAGACTGTACACAGTTTATAGAAAGGATATAGGTTGCAGCAGCCCAGCAGTTTTGCGTTACCTGCATTGCAGTGTGCACTGCAGTTAGAAGTAGGTTCCATCCTTTGTCTTGTATTTCTTCTCACAACTTTTTAAATTATTCTGAGGCTCTGGTCTAAGTAAAGGGAAGGCTTCTCTTCTATCCTTGGGAGGCTTCATGTAACACTTCGTTTTTCTGCTGTCCTTGGAATTATTGTATGGTTAGAAACCTTCATCTACTTAATCTGTAGAATGTTCTTTTAGTGCTTTACTCTGTGGATAAATGAATTAATTAGGTATAAAGAGAAGAAACCCCAGTAAACTGGGGTTTACACCTGCAAAAACTGGGTAGAGGGACTGTGTGTGCATATGCAATGAAGATGCATCTTCAACCTATTAATATACTTCTTGAAAGTTCTTAATATGGATGATGGTACTTATGCCAGAAGTAAAACATTGCATTAAGATATTAATCTGGTAAGAGAAAGAAGTTTATATGGTGATGTCATTTGTTCTTTATTGTTCTGTTTCAAAATTTCTTTCCAAGGACAATATTTTACAGTACAGCCATTGCTGCTAAGTGGTTGTTTAGAGGGTGGTTATTTAGTTTTCTTTGTTTTGTTTTTTTGGGGGGTGGGGTATTAATTGAACTGACTGTTGAGGACTCTAGCATGCTCCTGTTATGATGTGTTTGTATCTGTTTCTACTCAATACAGCCTGAATTAACCATTCAGTTGTAATTTACCTTGCATAGAAGAGACTGCCTGAGCTTATAGGAGAACTAAAATAAAACTAAACAAATGCTGAGTAAAAATCAAACTGAACAAATTTCAAGTTTGACATCGATTTTACTAACTCTGGAATGTATCTGTGAATGAGAACAATCTTGATTATGAAACATAACATAAAACCAACTGAATAAGTGGGTAAATTTTTAACAAGCTGAACTAAGCAACTCGAGTATTAATTCTAGGTGAGGTTCCTGAGCACATGGGGATGCCTGAAATAATATGAAGATCAATATTAAATGGGCAAATAGGCAACTGAAATTCTGGGTTTGCTGCTTTTTTAAAATCAACTAATCAGTAACCTGCATATGTATCTAAACTTGCACTGTGGGATCTCAAAAAAACAGATTTTTTTTTTTCTCCCTAAGCTTGTCTGTGCCTTTCAGACCCACAAGAGGAAAACATCTCAAAAATGGTGGCCTTTGGAACCCATTTTTACCCTTGTTTTCAAACAGCGTCTATTGAGTATTTTGTTTTATTTTTTTCCATGGCAAGCTTGGGAAGAGGAGAAGTTGCAAGAAATTTCCAGCTCTTGTGTTTTTTTTTTTAAAATGACAGTGTCTCAATAGAAATAGCATTAGTGATGATACCTACAAGTAGTAGTTTTGCTCAGCTGTGTATTAGGGTAGAACATTATGTATTACATGTGTGCCGCTGACTGAAGCAAGGCTGCACCCCCCTGAGACATTTTCTGTGGTAAATACCCTTTTGCTTTTAAATGCCAGAACTAGCTGACCAGGCTTTCCTTCTAAATTCAGTACTGTGACTCCATTAATTAACTTGTTACCTTTTATCTCTTAACAAAACAATAGAACTCCAACACGGTCATCAGTATAATAAGTTTGAGGATTGAATCTACTGAGGATTGAATTCATCCTTCATGTGCTGAAACAGCAGTAAGTCTTGCATGGCAACAGTGCTGTTGTTGAACATGCCTCTGTAGGTCAGAGGCATGCTTTTACAACTGCTGAAATGGGAAGCAAAAACCTGCTGTGGTAGAATAGAGAACACTAACGTGGCAAAAACCCGTTTAGAGATCTGCTAAACTAACTGCTTTTTCATGCAGCACCTGATGGCTGAATATGAAAAACAATACTGCATTTCATAATTTCATCAAAATCAGGTCAATTATTGTGCTTTATTTTATGATCTTCATTCTTTTCCCCCAGTAGAGAAGGGGACAATATTTTGCTTTATTTAACTATTAAAACAAGTTGTATGTAGCAACTGGAGTCCTTAAGATTCTGGTAAGTGTTACACATTAGTTTTGGATCTGGACACCTGAGAGATTTCAGCATATGCTATAGCTGTATTTTTTTTTTTGTGAGAGGTGAGGGTTAGCTGAAAGTGACATTAATTTGTATTAAACTCAAATTTAAAGAAAAGCATTTGCATGCTTTTAAATTGGCGTCTCTCAAGTGAGGTTTAAAACCAAAGGATTGCCTATAAATGGGATCTTATGTCTGGGGTATAAAGTTCTTTATTCTCCCAGAATAAGGTACCAGTGCTGATAGTATTACCATATTTTTCCTGCTTAAATATCCTTTATTGTTGGCTTGTTTTTTTAAGAGTGTTTTTCTTGTGTTGTGATAGCTATTGCTGAATCGCGCTCTAATTTATGTATAAGAATCACGATGCAGTTATACAAGTTAGTTACAATATTTCCCATATTTCTGAAAGTTGAGCTCGTATTCAGAAAAAAAGTAAGCTTAGTGTACCTTACATCAATTCTTCTACTTGTTAAAAGTTTACCCATCTTCACTAGTGTGTTTTTTTCTCTCCTACTGTATACATACAAAGTGCTAGTTTATATTTGCATAATTCAATTTATAATTGAATTAATTGGAAACAAAAGATGGTTATACTGAGTTCTTCCTATAGCTCAGCTGTGCTATAGTGCGTTAAAAATATTTCAAAGTGATTTCTATGTTACTAATGGACATTCTTTCTTCTTTAAGGTACAGGTAAATGAGACTGCTTAATGGACTCTCTGGATGCAGCTGAATTGTTTGTTTGTTTGTTTCATTTTGTTTTCTTCTTTGAAGAGATGCCACCACCAGTGTGATGATACTACTTGTGTGACTAAAGTCATTCATGAATGTATCTGTTGTCAGTCCTTGAGCAACCTCCAATGAATGAAACTTAAGTCTTCAGCCCTTCACTACTCTGTTCCCTTCCCAATCAACTCCAACTTCACTGGAGGCCTTTGTATGGACTATCTCACATCACCTTTCAAATTTCACAAGCCCTAGCATTGTTTAAGAAAGTTGGTATAAAAAACCCTGCAACTTCTTAGGTAATTTTAAATGTTTGGCTAAAATTTTCGGGGTTTTGGTACTTTATACAACAAACTGCTTTTGCAGTGCAGATAATGGTGCACTATGGGACTTTGTAAAGGTCTTACTATTCTTCCAGCTGCTGTGAATTACCTATCATATGTCTGTGGTTGCCAAAGATGTTTAATTTTAGTCTCCTCTGTTCTGAAACACCTTCAATGGTAGAAGTTCTTTAAACACTAGCTCAGAATGTATTAGCGGTAAGAAACATTGCCACTGGTTTGGCAATGAAAAGGTTACTGATACAGTAAACAGAGCACTACTGAATTGATGGATCAAAAAGTTTGAAAGTTTGGTTTGGCTTCTGGGAATTGTAGTCAACTTGCCTATTTTAAGTAGTTAAGACACCAAGTCTCGTAACTGGACGTTTAAAGAGGAAGGAGGAAATAGATGTTTTGGTTAAGGCCGTGCTTCTTGTTCTCACCCTTTTGTGTTTGTTCTGAAAGACAAACTTGATACAGCACACCATTCACAGGTCAGATTTGTACTTCTCAGTAACTGACAACTCTTAAAACTACTCCGTACAGTATGCTTTTCTTGACCAATACTGTATATATTCTGTTGTCCGATTTAGGGGCATTTTTAGTGATTATTTGTTAAACTTTTGAAAGTTGAAGCTAACATAGTTTTCCTTAAAGAGGGTCCACTCCAAATTAAATATCAGTGATTTAGTTCTCGTTCTCATTTAGTATATCTCAGGGACCAAAGTCTCCCTCTCAGTTTCCATGTCTGTAGTTTTAACAGCAAGTTGTCACAAAATTTGCAGGGACAACCCAAAACCCTGGGTTTTGGATAGTAAACACTTGGCACCTGAAACTGGCCATTGGAGTTCACAGGCAACAGGAGTGAAAAATAAGTTGCGTCCTCTTGGAAAACTTGAGATCCTCCACAGGTAAAGGAGTGAGGCAATAATCTTCAGCTTTCGTGTTTGTACCAACAGCATGATAAATGCCAGCCTTATTGGATAGGTCAGAGAAAAAGCATTCTTGTGTGGTGTCACTGGATCAGTATAGGATGAGAGCAAAGTTCAATGTGGGAACAACGTGGAGAATTTCAAAACAAATGACGAAGATGTGTTTAAATGCACTAGGAGTTAAAGGGAGTGTTTAAGTGTGTGTGTATGTGTTCTTAGAAATTTTTGTCTTTGAAAAAATACTCTTTAAAAAGTTTTTCTTCGTTAGATTACAATTAGGGGCTTAGATTTTAAAAAAATGTTAAGTACGTGTGTGTCTGAAGCAATGGATTGCACAGAAATTCAGGTCTGTACAATATATTTAATATCAAATGCATATTAATTGCCTTTTTATTATCAAGTGCAATGACCTTTGAAAATGTGATTTTAAATTAAGTTAGAGAAGGAACATTTATCCTCCTATGGTTGCATGAGGTTTTTGTGCACAGGTGAGAATATAACACCAACATTCAAATCCCTCATCTTGGATAAGTACTCAGATGCGAGGTGTAGAAACTAAAATTTCTGGGTTTTCCAGTTTGTACTGGGGAGGTGAAGAAAGAGTGGAAAATGGACATGAACCCATAGGAAAATCTTTATACTTCTTACCTTTCTCTGAGCTGTCACTGTTTCTGTCCTGCACCAAGGAACAGGAATAACAGCAACCTTTGGAGCACACAGGGTGAGGGCAGAACATGTTTCAAACACTGGACTTCTGAGTCTGACTTCTTGAAGTACTGAACATGGCAAATATTAATACTGAAGTGTTGCCTTTGCCAGTGATGACTCTGGCAGGGAGAAAGGTAGCACAAAATAAGTAGAAGGAGGATTTTTTGCTGCTTTTCTGATGTATCTTTTACTGGGAAACATAATTCCTATTACTTTTTTCACTGAGTAAATATCGTAATTTTATTTTCAATTGCTGTTGCAAATATTTTTTAAGGATTTCACACCACTGTTAACTTTCTACCAACAGTTGAATTATACTGTAAATTGTATGTTGGGGGTTTGGGGGAGCAAACTGTTGAAAGTTAGCTTTTTGTGAAGCTGTGATTTATTTTTTTCTATAAATTGCCAGATTTATAAATTCTTACTTGAGAAATGCATTAACTTGGTATTAAAATACCATAAATAAATTGTTCCGAACTGTCAGTCTATTCTTGCACATTATCTCTAAGAAACATTTTCACTCATGTTTATTCCATGAGACGTTAGTATATGCTGAGGTATATTAAACAATAGAGCCCCTCTTTAAGTACCACAGACATATGCTTTAGTTTGCTCAAATATACTGTTAATATACATCCATTAGTACATTCTGCTTTCAGTAATCTATTCAGTTTCAAGGATTGGATTAGGAATGACTCACAGTTCCTTGAGTCCCTCCGTGTTCAGGGAAAAGCAGGAGGATGCAAGGAAGGAGGACAGCAAAAGGAGCACAGACCTGACACAGGTATGCGCCGACAGTCTCAAACAACACTGATGGTGCCACTAGGCCAAATGGCCCGTGGTCTAATGGTGTTCTCTGGTAACTGCTACCAATAAAAAGCCATTCTGAGTTGGAGTGGGAGGGTATTTGTGAGGTAGAAACCACTGATGGCTATGCTATCTCAAATCGTGCAGTATTTCTCTTATCTTAAGAAAGAAGCATGAGGGAATTCGTGTATGTGAAAGGTACATTTACGGAGCATGCCTGCCACATTCTTGTTTCTGTCTCCTTGTAGCTCCCAGTTGTATCCTACACATCTGCTGGTGCTTAATTATGCCAAGGATATGGCCTTCATCCATAGTCTTTACTAGTTTTTAATTCCATGTATCAACATCAGTTGTATGAGTCAGAAACAAACACAAAAATCCTTTAAATGCCATATCAGCACAGAAGCCTTGGTAACGTGTTATTACTCAATATAAGATCGTATCTGCTGGTGAGGTTCTGGTCTTCCTTTCACATGGTAAAATTACAGCTTTGCCATTAGCTGCACTCAGCAAGAGCATAATCAAATTTCATTATTCATTCACTGGAATATTAAGATATGAGAACATCATTAGTGTAGTTAGTGATATTTTGTATGTGCATTTTTTCAGCAAAAGCTTATACAGTGTTTAGTCTATTACTGGAACTAGAACATAGCTGGAATGGTTTGTCCCTGACAGGCTGGAGAAATAATGGGCTGACAGGAACAACAAAAAGTTTGACAAGGTGAAGTATCAAGTCCTGCACCTTGGAAGAAATAATCCCAGGCAACAGCTCAAGCTAGGAACCAATTTCTGGGAAGCAGCTTTGCTGAAGAAGCCTTGGCACACACTGAATGGCTGGCAGCAGAGTGAGCACCGGACACTAAGTTGGACATGAGGCAGCAATTTCAACAAAGAAGGCCAGCAGCACTCTGAGCCGCATCAAGCAGGCTGTCGCAGTACGTAGAGGGAGGTTATCCTTTCCCCAGCCCTGGGACAAATCTGGAATACTGGGTCCAGCACTGGGATCCCCGATATGAGAGAGATGTAGATATGGCGGAGCAGGTCTTCTGAACTGCCACAAAGATGATTAAAGGATTGGAGCATCTATCATAGAGGGAGAGACAGAGGTCTAGAGCTACTCAGTTTGGAGAGGGCTGAGATGTAAATGCTTGATGCAGGGAGTAAAGACAACAGAGCCAGACCTTCCCAGTGATGCTCAGTGGCAACAAACTGACTCTCATCCGGAAATCCTGTTTAAACGTAAGAATACACTTTCTGATAGTGGACACACACTGGAGCGGGTTGCCCAGAGAAGCTGTAGAGTCTCCATCATTGGAGATCTCCAAATACTGACTGGACACAGCCTTGAGCAAGGTTTGGACCAGATGGACTCCGGAGATGCCTTCAGCCTCAGCTGCATTTTGAGTCTGTGATTAGGTCACGATTTTGTATCCAGTGCAAGCTAATGACTTGAGCCAGCTAGCATTAAAGATCAGAAAAATGGAAATGCTAGTTTGGACAAAACTAGATCATTTTGTATGAATCAGTATTCACCCTCTGTTGTATTTCAGTATTATTCAACCAGCTATTGTGTTATTCAGCTTGGTTATCCTACATACATACATTTTGCTTTGGAAGAATCTGCCCTATTGCACAGGCTTATTATTTTATGTGTTTTCATTTTGGGAGCTAAGCTTCTAAGCAGTTACTAGTGAGAGTTTAAGTAGAGTGAATATTTTTCACATTCCAGATCACTCTATCCTAATACCAAGTTTTTCACGTGGAATTGTACCACCAGATGGTTCAAAGCAGTCTGAAGGGCAAGCACGGGATAACTCCTGAAGACACAACAGGAAAACTGTAGTTACCTAAAAACATGTGATCCTTACATTTTTATAATGGCTAGACACCAGTTTGAATGTCATTTGTGTTTTAGTTGAAATCCACGGGCTGCTGAGATGGGGGCTTTCCTCTCTGTCGGTGAAAGCCCAATCACTTTGATTAGGAGAATCTTCTGCATCATTCCATTGAGGTTCTGCAGGGATGAAGTGCTCTGAGAACTGAAGAGCAAGCAGAATGGTGATCGCCTGATAAAAAAAAATTCTTGGTCCTTGAGCAACTAGAAAAGAGCTTGCAGAGAGGATGACTTTGGTGATCGGTTGTCGCTGTCTAGTGCTTTTCCCTCCCTGCTCTAAAGGAGTTGTCATCTATTTGTTTTGGCAACAGAATGGATGAGTCAGTGTGCTCATCAGCACCCACATTTTCTGTACTACTTCATAAACAGCTTCAGGATTTTTGAGGATTTCACTTCAGCTCCTTTTGTTTTTCCTGAGTTTTCTAACTACATCGATCCTATCCATCTTTCTTGCATAGGCTGCCTTGCAGGTGAACAGCTTATTGAAAATCTGACATAAAGTGTGCAGTTTGATACAGTAGGGCTCAAGACTCATGGACTGCCATTGGCTTCTGTGTGCACAGAAATCCCTTCTGTATCATTAGTGCATATCAAACAACAGGATCCACTTACAACTGAGAAGATGCATGACACAAATATTAAGGTGCACACATGTTGTGCATGATGCTTCAGTATCAATTTCACTTTCTTCCACAAGTACTAAAGCTAAGTATACTGCCCACTTAAAGGAAGGCTACTTGAAAAACTTTGTATATGGCTTCAATTTGTCTGCTTTTAACTAGAATCTAAAATAACCCTTTGGTGTACAACAATTTCTATAAATGAATGTGCCGGTGCTGCTTGTCCACCTTCATGGAGGTGACCTCTTTGCTCATAGGTCTGATCCACATTTGGTTTAGATTTCAGCTCATGTGATCATTTTTCAATGGTTGCCGTTCTTTTTGTTCGCCTGCTGACGCTGACCAACAAACAAAAGTACACAGCATGAGAAGTGTCATACTACTAAATATTCGGTAATGTTAATTATAGGAATCTCCATATTAACTACATTAATTCATTAAATGAAACAAATTATAATAGTGCTGAAAGATCTCATTTGCTAATCTCAAAATATGTTATCTGTTTATTAATGAGTATGTGAAACATCCCAACTGATGCGTGGATGAGGCACCTTTTATATTGGAATACGCAGGTACGGCTTTATTATTTGGTGTGTGTGACAAGCTCTTACGAAAGGCAGAAGAAACACAAGAATTTCAGCGGGCCAGAGCCCAGTGTAATGCAACAGTGGGTCACTGTAACAACCAACAGGACGGCTGAAGGTTGTAACAGTGGGGTGATGCCGCCCTACAGAATGCCCTTGAACACTGGAAAATCTTGACAGATCTTGTTATAATTTCATTTAAAAGAAAAAAAATCAGTTATTCCTACTTGCCTTTCAAAGTGGCATGTTTTGAAGCTATCACTGCAACGTTTGGCACAGTGTTCTCGAAATGAAAATGTTGAAACCATCATTATAATATTTATGCAAAAGCATGAGTCACAGCCATATTACCTTACAATAGAAACAAAGATAGCATCACCGTAAGAGCAGCTCATTTACAAGCTGAATATCGTAACACCAAACTAGCTTGCAGCAGGTATGTAGCACTAAACACATATGAAGAAAGACAGTGAACAATTTCATAATAAAAAAACAACAACCATAAGGAGTGGGAATTATTCTGTGCAGGGGTTACCCTGAGACTATTAACATTACGCATTTTTCACCCCAAAGTCACAAAGTTCCAGCTCTAAAGTTAGACGTGGACCTAACAGTCCAACTGCACAGCAGAGCTGTTAGAACTAGGTAATTTCTTTTTCTTTCTAGCATCCTGATCTCAGACATTGCCTCGACTTCGGAATGAACTGATGTTCCCTGGGGAAGAAAACGGATGTAACTGGCATCCATGCCTCTTTTTTTAACTTTTATGGTGAAGTTAAGGGTTTTGTAGTATGTGAAGCACAAATTCCCATTATGATGATACTTCCCCTTAATTCTCTCTCCGCACAGGACTTTTCTGAAGACTCATTGGCAATTAGATTGAGCTACAACTTCTGCATGGGCATCTCTGAGATACCTCTCCCTCTCTCTTCCCCATAACTCCTGACTTTTATTCTGAAAACAGCTTTTCGAATACACGGGAAACTTAAAACTAAGTACTATGGGAAAGAAAAGGCTAAAAGAAAAGCCCTTCTTTCACTTTTCAGATTTCCCTGCTACCTGCTTTTCCTTGAATTTCATCTGTCTCTAGATCCTGCGTATTCTGTTTGATCTGCCTCATACGTCTCCCTCTGGAACAGTGGCAAACACCTTTTTTTTTCGCAGTCTTTCATTACTGCCTTCTCTATTCTCTGATCCCAGCAAAAAATGGAGGCATTTTACACCCACCCAGAAGGCTACTAATATTGTTGGGTTATTCTGCGGGGCCTGTGCTCCTTATCTGCCTTTGCAGAGGTGTTCTTCCTCTTACATCTTGACAGGCAGCCATAGCCCATTGCTACGGTCCAAAAGATACACTGTGCAGAGGGCTGATACGATGAAGAGTTGCACTGAAGTCCACACACTGGGTGTCTGCTGGGATTCAGGATAGCATCTTGTCTGATTTTGTACGGATCTGGTTTACATGATGACAATAGTAAAACACTGCTTCTGGTCAGGCCTGGCTCCTGGCCAGGAAAGGAGCATCAAGAGGAGAAAAAAATATTTATATATGGTACACAGTATATTTGTGTTTGTATACATTCCTTCTTTGTTCCAACTCCGATGCTGAAGGCAGGCCACACTGCAGCCCTTTGCCAGCACAGCTCTGCTACCCACGGAGGCAAGGGTGCTTTGCTTGGATGGTAACCCTAGCACTCCTGCACACCAGAGATAGTGGCAATGCTGTGCTTTTACTGGCAACGTGAGTATTTTAGGTGGGCACTGATCTGAAATCTCTGTATTACCACAGCAAAATTGCTTTACTGCTATCTTGTTTCTGCACATTAAGAAATCCTGCATTTGCAGGCATAGACTTGGCATCTTGGGCTTGAATTAAACCAGACTGTTAGCAGAGCAATTCCAATAGCTTGGTGCTCAGGCCAGGTCAGAGAGTGCTTCTAATTTAAACACTGTAGAATTAATGTCGGCTATTTAAAGTAATTCCTCCTCAGTGAAGACAAACATTTAAAGAATATGAGAAAGAAACTAGTGGCAAGGGTTTAAAAAAAAGCCTTCAAATGCTTGTATCACTTTATTTGGATGTGTGCACATGTAAGAAGGGATTCTGCCCCTCTGCTCTGTGCTGGTGAGGCCTCACCTGGAGTACTGCGTCCAGATGTGGAGTCCTCGGTACAGGAGAGACATGGACCTGTTCGAGCACGTCCAGAGAAGGGCCACAAAAATGATTCAGGGGATGGAACAGCTATCCTGTGAGGACAGGCTGAGACAGCTGGGGCTGTTCATCCTGGAGAAGAGAAGGCTCTGAGGTGATCTGAGAGCGGCCTTTCAGTATCTGAAGGAGGGCTGTAAGAAAGAAGAGGACAGACTCTTTAGCTTGATGTTTGGTGATAGGACAAGGGGAAATGGTTTCAAACTAAAAGAGTAAAGATTTAGACTGGATATAAGAAAGAATTTATTTTTTTTTTTTTTACAGTAAGGGTGGTGAGGCACTGACACAGGTTGTTCAGAGAGGTGGTGGCTGCCCCATCCCTGTAGACACTCAAGGCCAGGCTGGAGGGGGCTCTGAGCACCCCGATCTAGCTGTAGCTGTCCCTGTTCATTGCTGAGTAACTAGTCCTTTCTGGCCGTGCATGTTACTCGTACTGTCTAGTTAAGGGATGTTTTGTGTTCAAAATCCATTTAAGCAGGTGCAATATTTATTATGCTCATTTTCAACAAACATAAATTTGTTTTGCTTTTTTGACATTTCCATCATTTGCCAGTTCTGCCTACGTGAACATTAATCAATACCACAAGTGACGAGAGAAAGTACTGAATTATTGGGCAATTTATAAACAATGGCTAGATAAAAAATGTCTATCTGGTTATGTCAAATTTGAATCTTTTGACTGACAAGAAATTTAAAGCATAAACTGCATTTCCTGAACAAAGGAGCAGAGTATGGTTTCGGCTTTCTTAATAACATTTTACCATTGCTGAAATGCAGCACCTGCTTAAATTATAAACAATAAACAAGACAGGTTGACTGCATTAATTTTTCAGGAAAGCTCAATTGATGTATAATTACAGGTGCTCGGTTGACAGTATGACAAACAGAAGTCCTTAATATATTCTCAAAATAGGTAATGCATGGGCAGCAAAGTCTCTCTCACCCCTATGCACCATATACACAAGCAGTTTCTTGATGCCAGTTAAATCTTCACCATTTCTTTTGGTTTCAGGGTGCCCAGTGAGACAACCCTTTGTGCTTTGGTAGCTACCTGTTTTCTAGGTACTGAAAGAGTTCCCAACCATACCACCAGTCAGGGGACAACCAACCTCCTAGGACACGGGTCTTCTACCAGAAACCTGGAGCTGAATAGTCTGATAACTAGGCATTCTAGATCCCACCCATCCATCTTCTTTCCTTCATTCACAGACTGTTTTGTAGCTACAAGCAGTTTAGTGAAAGAATGAGCCTTCAGTCAGCATGGCAGCCAGATGACTCCCACTCAGCCTTCCTCACATCCTGTCACCTCCACCCAGGTGACGTTTGCAAACTCGCTAGGAGTTCTTGACAAAATAAAAACAATTAAAAATCCAGAGTGCTGTAATTGTATGTGTTTGTCAAGTTTATCAAGCAATTTCTGTAAAGTGAGTTGATTTAAAACACTACAGAAGTTTTAACTAAAATTTATTTTGATACATAAAATGAGTCAACCAGATTTTATAATTAAACGTCGGCAAAAAGTATTTAAATGGAAAACGGCAGGGCTGAAATTGCATTAATCACGTAAGGCTACTTGACATAGCCTTCTCTGCTGCTTTCCTGATGGAGTAGGAAAGAGAGGAATAAAAATACCGTGCAGAAACATCTTCGCACAAGTAGGTATTAGTCACTTCAAACTGCTCTCTGATTAATAAAATGCATTATTGTAGCTTTCAGAGGAAGGAAAGTAATATTCTCAGTGGTGAGAAACAGCTGGGCATCATTTACAGCTGGAAAGGAGAGGTGGTGCTCTCATCACATCACTTTCCAGGAACGTGTTCCCTTCCCTCCCCAGTGCCTTCTGCATCCTGCTTAAAGCCATTGCTTCTTTTACTTGTTCTGCTTTAACATTCTCCAAATTGCAGCTTTCTTGCAAAAAGAAACTTTCTCTTCTAAGTTTTTCCCTCAATATTTTGTCAAGCAAGACACAGATGTGTAACATTCAGGAGCTCTTCTTTTCTACCAGCGCATGTCCCCTCCCTTTGCATGAGTCCCCTGAGCAGAAGCGAGCAAGAGAAGCCCCATGAAGCTCCTTGTGGAGCTGTGGCTTCTCCATCAGGAGTTACATGTGCTGTTGCATTCCCTTCTTTTTCCACACACAAAACCTGGCTCTGAGATTTCAGACCTTGGTGTATTCAGCTCTGGAGCCTCCCTCCTCCCCAGTGACATGCCTTAAGGCTATGGCAGCGAGAAGGGCTTGTGTTGATTCGATTCTGTGGTATCTGCGTTGTCAAAAGGTGTATAATCTTCAAAAATAATCTGAATTTGAGGGCAGGCTAGGAGAAGACTGTGGTGGCCAAGCACACTGAAATTTTGCAGAATGCTTGTTTTTCCACAGGATTTTGACTCAGTCTACATCTCAGTAGCCAACTCTGCAGAGTTTTAGTCATCATGTGCATCCTTTGACATTGTGTGACAAAGATTCACACAATCACAGAATCAGAGAATCACAGAATGGTTTGGGCTGAAGAGACCTCAAAGCCCACCCACCCCAACCCCTGCAGTGGGCAGGGCTGCCTCCCACCAGCTCAGGCTGCCCAGGGCCCCATCCACGCTGGCCTTGAGCGCCTCCAGGGATGGAGGTTGGGATGAGGTGATCTTTAAGGTCTGTTCCAACCCAAACCATTCTAAGATTCTACAATTCTAATGGGATTGCCACTGTTATCAGCTCTAATGATTTTAATGCAAGCTTCCCGGTACTTATAATTCTGGATTAAAATTATTGCTTGTGGGTATAGTTATATAGTTATATGTTTTTAAACTCCTAGATTTTTTTTTCTCTCTCAAATGCAAGAAGAGGATAAAAATAATTATGTTTTTCAAATCAAGCAGTGTTTGAGTTGTTGGGCTCGGCAGTTTATTTGTCTCCTCTAACGGGGCTTTTGAAGATAGCTCTCAGGTCTGTTGGGTCTCCTACAGCTTATCTTCATTTCTGTGTACCTTCTGCTCTTCTTTCTGTAGAGTAATGTGAATGCATCAGGATTATTCCATTTGAAGTGAATTACTTTTTCATTGCTTCCCTTTGTGAAGTGTTAAAAGAGGAGCCTACGCCACAGTGCTTCCCACAGTAGTAATATATGAATAAAGGGGTTTATTATTAGAATACAAGACATTCACAGACTACTCTAAAATCAAATAACGAGTAGGTGGATAAGTACATAAAATCTTTGTAATTTCTAGCTTCCATACATAAATTATGGCAATTTACTGCAGAATTTACTCCTGAAGGAAAATGGACACTGCATTGAAGAGAAGCGTTAACAATGAGTTTGTTTTCTACTGATTTCCTCACAAACTGTATTTTGCTGGCTTTCTTTTAATCTTTTCTTTTTCTATCAAATGAATTAAACTGTTTTGTTCTCTATAAATGGCAATGGCTTTTCACATGTGTCTTTTTTGTACTGGATATTAGATATTTCTAAAAATAAGCTTAAGTGAAATTGCTATGTATAATGACAGGATTAGAAAAAAAAGCAAATTTCACTAAATACCAGTATTTATCACTTTTCTAACTAAACGCTGGGTCAGAATTGACATTCTACTGGCACGCACTCTAGACCCTTGTTTCCAGCTGTGGGTATGAAAAATTCCAGGACAGCCATAGTGAAAACACTAAGAAGCATCGGTGCAGTTGCATGAGAATCTGGAAGCTTTCACTGCACTGGATTTCAACAATTTTTCTTAATTCTGCATTAATCTGAGCTCCTACATCATGGAGAACAACTAAAACTAATTAGAACAAAACAATGTTTCAAGGGAGATGCATCCTATGTCTCCAGAGAGTCCAGAATGAGAGGGTTGACTAAAACATATTGTCAGATATATGTTATTTTTGTAGAAACATAATTATATGAAGGGAAATCCATTTTAGTGTATTTGAGGAAGTGTATCCTCCACTTCTGGTTCTCTGTTTCAGTTTGGTTATTACATGGTGAGTTGCCAACATCCACAGAAGGGACGCTAAGAATTTAGTACTGATTATTGTATGGTGGGCCAGTTTTTATTTACTCAAGGTAATTAAAAGATCCCAGGATACATAGACTTCTTTGTCTATGAACCTTAAAGACTTTTGACATATCTCTGCAAAACCTCCTGCAGCAGTGTAATGCTTACAGCATTTATTTTACAGATAGGGAGAAAGGTTCAGTGCAGACCCATTGCTGACCATTGGCATGTAGCACATTGCTCAGGAACCAGCGGAGACACAATTTCATGGGTTAAGTTGAACTCCTAGCAGATAGATACTAACAGAATGTGCTTTTAAAACTGCCATACCAATCCTTCCTTCAGTCCACACCTGGAGAGCCCTGTTGAGCCCAGCTGTGATGGACAAAGTCCCTGAGGCTGTCCTTGCATTGCTGGTGGGCATCAGTCGGCAGCAGTTGTTATTTATTGCATTGCAGGTATCTATGCTGTTATAATTGTGTTTCTATTTCCATTTTTCTCTTCTAGCTTGGTAAGTAGCCTTTATCTCAGCCCACAAGTTGTATTTCAGTTGCAGTTTTCTCCCTCGTCCTGCTTGGAAGGAGTGAGCAAATGGCTGTGTGGTGCTGAGCTGCTGCCAGGTTACACCTCAACATGGAACCCAGTGGTGCCCAACCTCTGCTCCTCTGAATGTCCTTCAGTGTAGGAGAATGCTTACACTGCAATTACAACATAAGTTTCCTCCCACACTGGGGAGAGAAGTGCCAGCAACAAGGCCATCAGTGATGAGAACTCGGGGATTTTAATACTGAAAAAAAAAAAAAAAAAAAAAGGTCCAGGTTTTAATGAAGAGATCACCAGTGAAGAGGTTTGGGGTTTTAATAAAATGGTATTTTCCGCTTTTAGCGTTTTATCTTTAACATGATAAAAAAAAAAGTCTCAGTTATCATCTGTTTGTTCGTTTTTCTTAATGTATATCTCAGAAACAGTGGATAAAGTTGTTTACTAGTATGCAAGACATTTGCAGAGTGCTCTGAAATCAAATTATAAGTAGGTGGTTAAGTACGTGTAATCTTTGTAATTATTCTGTTCTCTAGACTGCATGGTGGAACCTGGGTTATTTATATTATATCTTCAGAGATATGCTACGTATTGCCTGTGATGACCCATCAGCTCCAGCTGAAGCATTGAGCCTGAGAGTTTGATTTGTTGCTCGCTCATTTTAGTTTTAAAATATCCTTCATTCTGACTCCTGATGAAGCTAATGCACAGTGCTTATGTACAGTATCCCAGAAGCAGTTAATAACACAGTACTTAATTGCTGGCAAGAAACATTTTTTGATGAGAATATTGCTATTCCAAGCCATGATTAGTCATTTAAAATCAGCAAAGTGCTGTTTATGTAGCTCCTTCAGTACAAATATTATGTAGTGGGCTGTTGATGGCATATCTAAATATTCAGGAACAAGTGGAAAAGATTTATGGACCTGAGCACTTGTTCAAATGTTGGCTGAACTGCCACTACATCTAAAGAGATGGTTTACTCTTGCCTTTACCAAGACTATAAGTTGGGAAAAATGAAAAACATGATGCTTTCTCCTTGTTCTCTTCAGAAGGAGTAGGAATCTGCCAGTGTCCAAGCACTTCTTTGTTTTCTGGCCGTAATGAAACAGCAGAACATGAAGTGTATACACTGGGGAAAAAATGACTTGCCTGCCCATCAGGTCTCTTGTGGCTCAGGGGAAGCTGGAGGGGCAGAGTTGCTGCTCTACAGTTTTTCCCTGGGATTTGAGAAGGATAAGGAGAGCAACTTAGGGGTAGGGGAGTGGGTCACTAATGTCCCACCCAGTTCATCATACACGCCCCAGTTCATCATTTGCTTTGCTTGTGCTGTGGAGCAGAGCTGAGGATGGCTGTGAGAAGATGACTACTCCATGATTGTGACATAAAGCAGGAACCATCAGCCCCTCACTCTAGCCACCCTTTGTGCCTGGCATAGCTTAGCCCCATTCTCCCCAAGCTCAACTGTTAAAGTTCTGCAAATATCAGGCAACACTTTTTTCCCTTTACTAACTTGCGCATGGAAAATTTCAACTATTTTAAAACACTCATTTCAGAGCAGCAGTTATTTCAACACTTGTTGATATATTTACTTAATGCAATGAGGAAGAATTTGAATGCATGAGCAACATACAATTGTTCTTTGATGTTAAATAAGGAATCACAGAATCACAGAGTTGCAGGGATTGGAAGAGACCTCAAGAGATCATCGAGTCCAACCACTCTGCCAATGCAGGAACCCTACAACACGTTGTGCAGATAGTGGTCCAGATGGGTCTTGAATATCTCCATAGAAGGAGACTGCACAACCTCTCTGGGCAACTTGTTCCAGTGCTCCATCACCTTTACTGTAAAGAAATTATTCTGTATGTTAGTACAGAACTTCCTATGTTCAAGTTTTTGGCCATTACTCCTTGTCCTATCCCTACACACCGCTGAGAAAGCTTTTGCCTTTTAATTTTGGACAGATACATCAGCATTTTCCAGGCTGTTTACAAGTTCCTTCCATCCAGTATCCATGGCTGTACCTTCTGTGTGGCATGAAACTGGAGCTTAAAACAAACATAGCTCTTTGCTGGGGTCTGCTCTAGTTGGTCGGCATGAAGCTGCCTGGAGCATATAGCTCACTGTGCTGGGGTATGGTGAGAATGGGAAAACACATATGAGTTTGGTGTGAGTCTTTGATACTAGCTTATGTGATAGTACAAATGGATGCATGGAGACCAAAACATAGCCTGTGCTCTGAGGGCGTTTTTGTCTATTTCAGCCAAACTTTGTATAAATTTTTGAAAGGTGAATTATAAAAATTAGGGCAGATAACTTAAGTCTTCATATATTGTGAATATATGACTCCTCAGCTTTGCAACTGTACAAAACTATAAATCTATGTTGTTTTTGAACTTAAAAGCTTTGTAAAAATGCAATGAAAGGAACGGCTTATCACTATTTTATTTCTAATTTAAGCACAATTTAATCTTAATAAATCATAAAATCACCAAGATTGAAAAGACCTCCAAGATCATCTAGTCCATCCATCCACCTACTGCCAATATTTCCCCACTAAACCATGTCCCTAAGTACAACATCTAAACATTCCTTGAACACCTCCAGGGACAGTGACTCCACCACCTCCCTGGGCAGCCCATTCCAGTGCCTGATCAAAACATCTCTACATTGAAAGCTGTCTTCTTGGTCTATGGGGATAGCACTCTTTCTGGTCATTAGGTTTATTTCCGCTTGTGCTTCTCCCACCTCTGAGCTTTAACTTGAGAGATGAAGAGATTTTAGTTTCCACGGACAATGTCAATTCCTCTTCGTCTTTTCAGGGCAGGCAACTGTAAAAAAATAATTCCTATGTTATGGTTTTGTGATTTTTGTTGTCGGTATTCCACATCATTACATCATGTAAAGCACTGGCAGTTAAAGAGTTAATTCCCTGGTTACTGCAGAGTGCCTTTTTTGGTGTGGCCCTCAGAGGGGGAGGGGAGGAGGTGCACTCCCCAGGGGTCTTTGTGTTGTGGGGGGTGGTGAAGCCGCCTGGGAGCCGTGGGGTCTGTTCCTTCCTGCCTGGCGGAGAAAGCACGTGGTCCTCCTGCAGTTTACTGTGTAAGACTTTCAGCCTGTAAACTTTCTCTTATAATTCTACTAGCCTCATTTTTGATATATTTAGTAAAATTAGTTGTTCCTCCTCAGATTGGTGCCGTTTTTGTGTTAGATCCGCCTACGAGTCCCCTGTCTTTCCCCTCTTCCCTTTGTTTCCCCAGGGTGTGGGTCCGCGGCTTCCCTGCTGTTTTAGCCGCCAGACCGCCCGGGGCCGGCCCCTACCCGCCGACAATTTTTTTTCCCTTTCCTCTTTTCTCTTTTTTTTTTTTTTTTTTTTCTTTCGGGCCTGTCCCCCTTGTCACGGACGCAGACCCTTAGATAATACCGTGACATCCCAGATCAAAGTGCTAGATGGAATAGCCCTGCTCCAGAGAAAAGTTTCCATTCAGAAAAGGTGTTTAACTGTATTCTAATGCTCAGTGAGACTTTCTTGTGGTTTTGAGATTTTCTGTTGTCTGTATTCCACACCATAACATCATGTAAAGCACTGGCAGTTAAAGAGCTTATGCTCTGGTTCCGTGAGCTGGTGTTTCTGGGTACTTGGTTCTCGGAGGGGGAGGGGAGGAGCTGCATTCCCCAGGGGTCTTTGCACCTGCAGGGGGTTGGTGAAGACGCCTGGCAGACTCTTTGTTCGCTGCAGAGAAGCACGTGGTCCCCCTGCAGCTAACAGAGTAAGGGCTCGGCTTTGGACTCTCTCTCTTTCATTGTTGTTTGACTTCTTGACCTCAGTTCTGATACACTATTTAGTAAATCAACGTTCCTCCTCAGATTGTTGCCGCAGCTATGTTTAAGACCCATCTAGGATTCCCCAACCCTTCCCCCTTTTTCCTTGTTTTTTTCCCAGGGCGCGGGTCCGCAGGTCCTCTGCCGCATTAGTCATGGGACTGGTTCGGGCCACCCCTAAATCACCAACACTTCTTTTTTCTCCTTTCTTTCCTTTCCAGGCCAGTGGGCCTGTGGACCTGCTTCTCCCCCTTTCATGGACACAGATCGAGAGATAACTCTGTGACAAGTAAGTTTGCTTACTTATTACATTATAGGATGCACTTTCTGAGGGCTGCTCTGGAAGCAATGCCTCTCATTGTGTAGTGTTGGCCCATGACGTCAGAGGCAGATACTGGTGGTGCGGCAGTTGGGGTTGAACCTTCCCACCACCATCCCGTTCCGTGATGTTGCCGAGCGACAGATGGCAGCAGAGCAGCAGTCTGACACAACGGCGTGTGACGTGGAAGTGCGGATGAAGCAGAGGTGTGTCACTGAACCCCTCCGTGCAGAAAATCTGTCACCCACTGACATTCAGCGATGCACAAGTGCACACGTGCAGAAGCACAACACACACACAGGACAGCCGGCACTGATCAGGCACAGAGCGTGGCGAGACGAGCGCAGTGACCAGCAACTCATGTACATACAGCTGCCCCCTTTTCTCCATTTTTCCCTCCTCTCCAGCCTCTGGTTCCTCCTTCACGTTGTTTGCGATCTCAAGATGCTCTGTTCTGCATCCCAAGCAACGACTGGGGTGGACAGAGTCGGTCAGAGGTGCCTCTAGAGCCTTTGCCCAGCCCCTTGCAGGGTCCCCCAGCTGTGGGGCTGGTCGCCTCCTGTGACAGCCCAGGGAAGGGCCAGAGCTCCCCAGCCCAGAGGCCTCTGGTTCTTCCACGTACGGGCGACAGCAGTCTTTCATCGCGTAACCCAGCGCTGCCTCATCGCTGTCAAGTCCATACGGGATTTTGGAAACGTCACAAACAACAACTAGCAGGGCTGCTGTGGAAGGGGAGGTGATGTGCAGTGGTGAAACGTCAGCACCCTCAGCAGTGGCCGTCCCCTGCCGCCAGCATGGCATGCAGACACGTACACAGCAGGGGCAAGGTCAAGTGAAGCAAAAGAGGAAGGCTGAGAATGAGAGGGGTGCAAGAGAGCGTGAGCATCGGGCAGAGATGAACTGGAAGGGTGCTGCTAGAGAGGCAGCTGGCCTCAAGCTGCTGCTCGGAGAAAGGAGGCCGAGGGTGAAGGAGGCACAGAGAAATGAGAGGGAGGCAGGCAAGAACAGAACGCCTCATCTGACGTGGAGAAAGATGAGCTCTGCAGGGCTGATTCTTTGCCTGCCAGGGCAAGGAAACGGAAACGCACCGTGAAGGAGGATGCAGAAAAATAAGCAAGCAGCTGGATAAAGAAAAACCTATGAAGTGAGCAGAGTGAATGTGCAGGTGTGAGAGGAGTGAGAGGAGCCATGGTAAACCACCTGGTTTTGCCCAAGGGAATTCTCCAAGAGTCGGGAGAACAACAGACCTGTACCTCTCAGCCAAAACCTAGGAAGAGCCCAGTGTTACTGTAGCTCTCCGACGGTGAACTAGAAAGGAACCTGTTTTGGCAAGCCACGTGTTTGGGCGATGTTCTGCAGGAGACACAACACATCCACAGCAGGGGTGCTGGTGTCCTGTCCAAATGCCCACGCCTGCGCAGCCACAAGCTCTGCTGCGGGACGTTCGCTCCCCTTGCAGGCCAGTGCATGGTGTAACTGGTATGGAGAAGAGACGGGTATGGAGAAGCAGCGATTAAAACGAAGACTTGGTAAAAAAAAATACTCTTTTCACTTCTTAAAATTTAAATTCTAAATTTTTAATGAATAACACAAATTTTTTAGCTTGACTGTCCTGTTCTTTTCAATCCTCTACCGGCTCCCCTCTCGAAGACAAAATGCTCTTATTCTTCTCCTCCACGTGTCACTAGAAAAAGGAGAGTCTCAAGTTGTGGCTGAGCAATTTTTGCCCCAAACAGACTCTGAGAGGAAAAAAGAGCAGCCGCTTCCTCCCGGCATCCCTCTGGCGGAGGCAAGCTACAAGTGTGACCACAGCAACAGCAGAGGCAGTAGTGCCCATACCTGTCTGTGGGCTCAAACAGCCGGAAGAAGTTGTCAATCGTGAGCTCTGCGTGACAGCGTGTGAGGATGACCACCGCCTGGCAGAGGATGGGCAGGAGCATGCTCTGCTGCATGGAGCGCACGCAGCTGCGCAGGATGCAGAGGATCGGTGGCACCTGCAAGAAGAAAGGAAGAAAGAACGACTTGCTGCATCCTTGACTCTGCAGGGCCTGAGCAAGGACGTTCAGCGCGTGAGCAATGCCGGCTCCCTTGACATGCTGCCAAGGCCTAAGCCTACATTTCACGCCGACCCCCCTGCCCAAGCCCTGGCTCTGC